>NC_068986.1:32722723-32725567 GCF_001194135.2 Octopus bimaculoides | reverse complement strand
ATATATATGCATATACATACGTACATATGTATGTGTGTATCCATATATAGCTGCATACGTATAAATATAAATAGCGAGATATAGATATTCACACAAACACACACACAGATAGATAGATAGATAGATAGATAGATAGATAGATAGATAGATAGATAGATAGATAGATAAGTGTGCGTGCAGATCTGTGGTATATCAAGTGAATATTAAGTAAACAGAATGATATCTTCACGTGCACAAATACAAGATTTCTATAAATAAGAAGCTCTCATCTAGGTCTAGCATAAAATCCTTCGCTATGATTCAACAACGGGGTGGCTATTATTTGTTGATAATGATTTCAGGCTAAACAGAGTTTCTTCTGCTTATATTCGGACCGTAACAACCTACGCCTACACTCACCTTCTTAACGACTCCAATACACACACATAAACACACACACACACACACACACGCACACACACACACACACACACACACATACACACACACAAACACACACACACACATCTATATGTATGTGTGTGTGAATGTATATATTTCTATATGTGTATCGTATATATATATATATATATATATATATATGTGTGTGTGTGTGTATGTATGTATAACTATTTCTAGTGTATGGTGTTCGTGGGTTTGTGTAGTATAGATGTAGCGTATGTGTGTGTGTATCTACCTATGAGTCTATGCTTCTATATACCCAGACACATACACTAACAAACTCACACACACATACGCATGTCTCCCTATACGTACATATATACTTATGCACAGTAAATTTTCGCTAGACGAAATTTATCGTAACTCTTTCATTTCACTAAAAAGTTTCTGCCATCTTTTGAATCAAAACATACAATTTTTAGCAGATGAGGTTCAACGAGACTGGAACGTTATCCGTAGATGTTCTCTTGCTTATAAGAGAAAAACAAAATCGAACTCAATCCTAATCATAGAAATGTGATTTTATTAAAATAGAAATATTAATATTTCTAAGTCTCTCTAAAGGAGACTACGGCAGCAGTACTGGATATTAATAGATATCGCCAAGCTAACATAGATGTTGTCTTAGGGCCAAACGTTGCTTTTTCAGAAAACGAAAAATAGCAAAACCGTTGTACAACAATTTGACAAATTTTGATATGTTGGCATCTGAAGCAGCTGGAGATACGATAGTTTTGACCAAAAGAACCGGCTATTACAATCAGAAACTATATATTGAAAAAAAAAAAACGCATTTGGCCAAATTTGGACATACCACTGTTTAACATAATGGCAACAATATATATTCATTATAATTAAAATGTTCCGATTTCCAATAGACAGCGTTGCATTTTTTGCAACCATCAGCATATTTAACTTCCATTTATATTCAAATACATATTTTGTCCCGTCTGCCTCTTCTCTCTCTATATATACATATATATATATGTGTGTGTGTGTGTGTGTGTGTGTGTGTGTGTGTGTGTGTTTATGCGTTTGTGTGTGTGTTTATACGTTAGTGTGTATACAGAGAGAGAGAGAGAGAGAGAGAGAGAGAGAGAGAGAGAGTTAGTGAGAAAGAGTACGAAGGAGACGATCAGAGATATAGCAGACAGAAAGATTATTAAACTTAAGCTTATGCGAATAATCGAAGTTAAGTGTTAGTTATTGCTTGTTCGAATCATACAGAGCAGTATTTCTTAACGTAATTGTTACTAGGACAAACAAGTAAATATGTTCGCAACTGGAGATCAGGATGCAGCTAGAAAACTGCTTATCAATAAAAAACATTAGATATAAAGTAATATAGCAAAGCATACATGTATGAATATAAATTTTGCTGTTGTTAGTTCACTTTTGCAATTCTGTATTAACAACTAAATGTCTCGTTGCAAGAATGCAATGTACTGGACTAAAAAAAAAATATTATTCTAATTTAAAGCTTCTGCATCACAGACAGTAGAAGAGGAGCAACAATTCTTCAACGTGATTGTCAGCGTGAGCTCAACACATACACGCACATACACACACATACACACACACACACACACACAGAAACGCACACATATATATATATGTATATGTATGTGTGTATATATATATATATATATATATATATACACACAATATATATATGTAAATGTCGAACAATGAGAAGGAGTGCTCAATACCACATTGGTCGAGAAAATTACTTTATTTGTGTATTAAAGCTACCATTGGTTTCATGTTAAGAAAGTATCTTAATATCTTAACAATCTTTTAAGCTGATCACAGAGAGGAATGGTGTTCGTCTCCATTTTGGATAAAGACACGACAATTCGTATAAATATATATGTATGTATATATATGTATGTATGTATGTATGTATGTATGTATGTATGTATGTATATATATTCTTTTATTCGTTTATTTGTTTCAGTCACTTAACTGCGGCCATGCCGCAAAACTGCCGCAAAACAGTTTCCACAAAGCAGTTCGCCAGGAGCTGCACAAAGCCGGATTTAACTGGACGGCTGCAATTAGAAAACTACTACTTTCAAAAACAAACGTTGCAAAGCGTTTAGAGTGGAGTAAAAACCTGCAGAATTGGTCCCTAGAACAGTGGAAGAACGTTATTTTCTGGGACAAGTCATCCTTTAGTTTATTTCCGACCACTTGCCGAATGTACGTGTGGAGACGGCCGAAAGAAGAATTTGACCCAGACTGCCTTCTTCCAACAGTTAAAGATGGAGGAGGATCTGTGATGACTTGGGGTGGGGACTGTATCTTAGAAATCCGCCGGCCCAATGGTTTTCCTTCATGACAGAATTAATAGTCAAGGTTATTGAAGGATTTTCTCTGATCAAATTAATTTTATGCTTGCGG
>NC_068986.1:32721249-32722018 GCF_001194135.2 Octopus bimaculoides | reverse complement strand
TATATATATATATATATATATGTATGTGTACACATATACACATAAATACACGCATATGTTGATGCATACACACACCTGTACATAAATACACACTCACGTACTCTAGCCAATATATTTCATACAGTACAGATCATAAAACGACGCAAGAAGCAGAAACCATTGATATCAGTAAATAAAAGCTTGTATATTGTTTTCCTGGTAATTTCTACGATGGCAATATTTGATTTTCAATTTTAGATTCATGAAACTACAATAACAGGAATGTGAAAGATTTTGAGTGCTCAACATAGTCATTTTCCTAGCAATCCGTGGGTAAGAGTTATGGTTTTATTTTATTATTTTTATTTTTATTTATTTATTTTTTGCTTTACGTTTTCATAATATTGACCACAAATGACCGTGCCATAGCAGAAGCGTTTCTCTGGCTGAATGATTAGCACGCCGGAAAAAATGCTTAGCGGCATTTCGTCGGCTTTAAGTTCCTAGTTCAAATTCCGACAAGGTCGACTTTGGCTTTCATCCTTTCAAGGTCGATAAATTAAGTACCAGTGAAACACTGGGGTAGATATAATCGACTTGTCACCTGCCCTGAAATTTCAGGCCTTGTGTCTTTAGTAGTGTTCAGTTATAACAGGAGTAAAATATGAAAAAATGTGAGGTCGAAACATAATATATATTATCTAACGACTTGGAAGTTAAGTATATTTGTGTAAATAGAAATGGACAGTCAGTAGAATATTCATCTCTCTCTCTTTCTTTCTCTCACCCT
>NC_068986.1:32718511-32720702 GCF_001194135.2 Octopus bimaculoides | reverse complement strand
TATATATATATATATATAAAGAAGTCACTGCACGTTACTACTAGGTATTAGTTTATACAGCAGGGGATTCATTCATCCTTTGACGGTTGATGTTTCTCTTTGATGGATTACTAGCAACCTTTCTTCCAAAGCTAGCTTGGTGGTGATGCCAGTTTAGGTGTTAATGATCCAACCATGCATTGTAGTGAATTAGATGTTAACTAGCGTTTCGCTTTCTAATAATCGAGAATTTGTCAGAAGGTCTCCAATGAAAACAGTGAAGTTTCGGGATAAAAGCCTAATGCTTTGGGGGTACATAAAAAGTGATGGTTCAAGAAAGTTGGTTAAGACTGACGGTAACCTGAATAGTGCCAAATACATCCAGTTGATGAAGGATAATTTAATACCAGCCTTGTACGAATGTGAGATTTTTCAGCATGACGAAGCTCCATGCTACAGATCACGTGCAACACAACAGAGCCTGGTTGATGAAGGTGTTACTGTATTGGAAGATTGGCCAGCTCAGAGCCCTCACTTAAATATTTTCGAGCAAATGTGGACAGAACTAAAGAGAAGAGTTCCACAGAAGAATCCACACAATGTCGAAGATTTGTGGGAGCTCAACCACAGAGAATGGCATCTCATACCTGTAAAGATGGTAAAGGATTTGTACACAGCTCTTCTCAGGTGCATTGAAGCAATTATTCAAGCTAAGGGAAGCCACACGAAATATTAACAATGTACAGTAACTTCTTGAAATGAACATTATGTAATAAATTATCATCATATACATTTTTCTGTTTTAAAACACTGTATGTTGATTGGTTTATGTGAGGTGGCTGAAATCTTTTGCATGGCTATTTTTTATGGTCGTCTCACATCTTTCCCGCTCATTCAGAGCCCTTACTACAATGCATAATGATTAAATATGGAAATGACACAAACAGGGACAATGTTTCATCTGTAAAAAACGCAATGCGAAACATCCATTTTAAGTTGGCAGTTAGTAGAAATTTACAATAGTTTAAGGTGGCTGAAGACGTTTGCACGTTACTGTATATATGTGCCATAAGAGAGAGAGAGAGAGAGAGAGAGAGAGAGAGAGAGAGAGAGAGAGAGAGAGAGGGGGTACAGAGATGAATTAATGCGAACACAAAAACCAACATTTTAACTACTATCATCATTTTACTCTGTTACATAATCCTAGATATTACTCTATCGTCCCTCCTCCACTCCTTCATCATCACAGGCATGATTACCACCATCCTCGTCGTCGTCGTCGTAGTCATCATCATCATCATTTTTCTGAAACGTCGACGCAAGCACTTGGCAAACAACCTTACCACCACCATCATCGACCGACGGCAATTAAGGCTACTACACCACCATATCCAAGAGATCGCCACCATCATCTCTTTTACTAATATCACCGTCACCATCATCACCACGATGAGCACCGACAATACCACAAGTCATTACCATATCAAAAAACAAAAACAAGGAAAATAATGACAACCACAAGGAGCCAAAGGAACAGTACTACATGTAGAATTCATACCAAGCAACAACGTGAACCACACCATAATCACCACTAAAACCACATATAATTATATTCGATAATCTTTCCTTTTTCTGGTCATCCATAACTTTTCTACCCCGCCCAATTTTCATTCATATCCATCATTCTTCCTCTCCCCCTGTGTCTCCGCCACGAACTGTATCCATCTTCTCTCTTCGCAACCAGCACCACAAGGACAAAGTAATAAAAACAAAAAGAAACAGTACCACATATAGAATTCATCACAAGCAACAACGTGGAAGCGCACCACATTCACTGCCACAACTACCGATAGTATATTCGATAATCTTCCATTTTTCTGGTCATCCAGCATTCTTCTTTCCTACCCCGTCTCCGCCACGAACTATATCCATCTTCTCTCTCCACGACCAACACCAATTTTACAACAGTCGTTGATAAACCTATTAACATAGGTTATAAATATTTCAAACGAAAACAATCTATTGATTCCTACTCATTGCTTTAACACTCTTGGAATTCTATTATTTTGGTTATTTTGGTACAGTTTGATTGTATTTTATCATTATTATTATTATTATTATTATTATTATTATTATTATTATTATTATTATTATTATTATTATTATCATTATCATATACTTTGTTTTTGGTGTATTTTGGAATTTGTAATTT
>NC_068986.1:32715662-32716999 GCF_001194135.2 Octopus bimaculoides | reverse complement strand
TTTTCTTCCTTCCTCTTTTCTTCTCTCTAGCAAATAAGCAAAAATAAGTAAATAAAATGTAAATCCAATGAATATATTGGAAAAGACAGAGAGAAAACAGAAAAAGTAAAGCAGAAAAAAAACCCCGCTAAATGTAAAAAGAAAATAAATAAATAAAAATTATATAGATGAAAGGAAACAATGATTGCTTTGTAATCATTTGCTATTATGATGAATGGGCTTAGATAATATGACATACACTCACGCATTCACACACATGCACAGACGGCTGTAAACACGCATACAGTCATATATATGTGTGTGTGTGTGTGTGTGTGTGTGTGTGTGTGTGTGTGTGTGTGTGTGTAGACTCTCACACACACACACATATCCGTACGTCTATGTTTATAGTATTATGTATGTAAATATGCATACATGTGTGTGTGCATATATATATATATATATATATATATATATATGTATGTATGTGTGTGTGTATATATATATATGTGTGTGTATCGAAATAAATAAATATATATATATATATATACAAAAATATATAGATATATATATATAAACATATATATTTGTATATATACATATATATGGATGCATATATGTGTGCGTGTGTCTATTTGCGCGCGTGTGTGTGTGTGTGTGAGTGTGAGTGAGTGTGTAGTCACGCACACAACCAAATGAACAACAAGGATTTCACAGAGACAAATATATAGAATCAATCGTTAACAATAAATTGCTAAATCACTCTAGATGTCCGTCTGGGTGCATGTATGCACATGAAGAAAAAAATAACAATAAAATATATACATTCCAAATAAAATAAAACAAAATAAAATTAAACGAAATAAAATAAAAACACAAACCGACGAGTCTGTGTGCATGTACTTGTGAGTAACAGTGTGTCAGCGACCTGGTGTTTTGTGTGCTAGTATGTATACTTGTGTTGTTGTATGCATGTATCTTTGTATGTGTGTAAGTGTTTCATACTGGTGTGCGGTTTTACGTTTTAAGCGCACATAACGATTTTATCTACACCACAGATGTACTCGTATACGCTTTGTAGATAGAGGAATTTTCGTTGGAAAATTTTTTGTACTCTTGGAGCATCTCTCCTTCCGTATATATTTGGACGGCGGTCAATGCTGGGGCACCCCGATCAAGATTTTTAGTGGATCGTATCTGTCGCCAGTGATTGGTTCAGCATACGATGTGAATACATGCGTAAGCAAACACACATAGACACACACACACACACTCACACAGACTAACTTACACAAACATACACACACAAGCAGATATATATATATATATATATATATATATATATATATATATATATA
>NC_068986.1:32711457-32715652 GCF_001194135.2 Octopus bimaculoides | reverse complement strand
GTGTGTGTGTGTGTGTGTGTGTGTGTGTATGTGTGTGTGGTTGTGTGTATGCATGCATGTATGTATGTATGCATGTATGTATGTATGCATGTATGTATGTATGCATGTATGTGTGTGTTTGTTTGTGTATGTATGTATATATATATATGCATACATGTGTGTCGGTGTCTGCGTCTGTGGGTTTATGTGTGCTTATGCATTTTTGTCTATTATTTGTTTTAGTCTTAGGCAAACACGATACACATAGACACACACACACACACACACACACACACACACACACACACACACACACACACACACACACCTCTAATGAGACTGATAAAACGGTTAAACAGTCAGCCGGTTATACAGACTGAATCACTCTCTCTATATATATATGTATGCATGTGTGTGTGTGTGAATGTGTACATGTGTGCAAGAATAAAATATATTATACTATATATATACACGCACACACAGTATAAGGTATTCTATATATATATCCATATATTCACCAGCACACACACGGACACATACATATAAAAATACACATACACACGCGTACGCACCCGCGCACGCATACTCACAAACCCACATACGGATACACACACACATACACACACACACACACACCTATTGCTACATGGGTGGTTGGACGTATGCATGGTCGAACTGACGGATCGATCGATTGAAAACGGAAATTGTAGATTTGTGAGTGGTAGGGTTTTCATTTGTAAACAAGGGAGTGGTATTTAATTGTGGTTCTCCACCATTCCGGAGCCCATCGGTTTTGAAGTTGAAATACCGCCTGGTCAGAATTTATCTTTCATCTCACTGGAATCGGCAAAATAAGTAAGTACCAAACCAATCCCATGATAGAGAAAGCAAACTTATGTACGTGCACATACCCACACACACACACACATATACAAACATATATACATATATACATACTTACACATACATACATACAAGCATACATACACACATACATACATACATACATACATACATACATACATACATACATACATACATATATATTCTGTTATTTACTTGTTTCAATCATTAGATTACGGCCATAACACGTTAATGTATTCAATATTTTCTTGTTTCCTTTATGTGCGTAAATGTTTATATTTTATTTTCATCTTTTAACCGGGCATTGTTTGTATCCATTTCACAGCGTTTCCGAGATTGGTCAGAAGCAGAGAGCTATCCGAAAACCTGACACCTGACAGGAAATATACACGAATAAATTACCAAGAAAGTACGAAATGAACCACGTGACTTTGTGTTATCTCGCCTGACTCGAAACTCACAGCATCTTTATCCAAATGCTGTTGTGCTTTTACAAATAAGGAAATCTTTCTTCATTTGTAGCTTTTTTCATCAAACAGCCAGACTTTGGAACTCTCTTCCATCTCATTTATTGCTTCTTATGACCTGAGCTCTTTCAATTCTAAAGTAAATTCATTTCTTTTACCTTCATCATTCCTACTTCACAGTCCCTTACACTAAGTGGATTCTCGCTTGAATCGAAATCCACACATCTTCATCCAAATGCTGCTGTGCTTCCACAAATAAGGAAGTCTGTTTTTAGTTTTCATCAAGCAGCCAGACTTTGAAACTCTCTTCTGTTTCACTGTTTTCCCCCTTCTTATGACCTGAACTCTTTCAAGTCTTATGTAAACTCATAATTTTGTCATAACCTCTCTTTCATAGTCTCTTACACTAAGTTGTTTCAAGCCTTGTTTAGGACTTTCTGTTACTATAAAAATATAAAGAATAAAATGTTTTGAATGGTACAACAATGCACTATAATACAAAAAATGGACTATATACCTGTTGCAATTTGGTGTAGCAGAGACTCCATCTAAGAATATCTGAAGAAGGAATTGTAAGGAATTGTAATTCCGAAATATCATCGGACTATAGATAACCAAATTACAGCAGGTATAGAGTCCACTTTTTTGTATTATAGTGCATTGTTGTACCATTCAAAATTTTTATTCTTTACAAACAATACACAATGCTTCAAGCGAACTAGAATACTCTCTTATACAAATATATGTGGTACTTGTGGTGTAAAACTGGGAGACGAATTAAGTTTATCACCCAAATAGGTCACAGCGGGACGTGAACTCGCACTGCAAAGGCCTGGAACAAATGCTGAAAAAAGCCTTGACTCGACGTTCTTACAGTTCCACTAATCCACCACTTTATATTAGAATGCGTTTATGATCCTCGAAAGGATGAGAAGCAAAGTTGACCTCGGAGTCATCAAAGCGATGAGAGTCAGAACAATCTCCACGAAGTATTCTTTCCAAAATTCTAACGATTCTACCATTCAGTCGTCTGTGTGAAATCCTAATTTTGTCATTTCAATGTATAATCTAACGTTCTCAGTTTTCCTTCTCTTAGTGGAGCGTTACTCATTTTTATATCTTGACTATATTCGGGTCTCCAGCTGAGTAACGTCCTTTTGAAAATAGTTCAAAGTCATTCATATAGAGCAGTGTTCCTGAACCGGGGTTCGTATGACACTTAGCGGAGCATAAAAGGTTTTGTTACAATTTTTTGCGCAATAAACTCATCCAATTCAAAAAATATAACTATTTTTATATAATTCTTAATAATATTCAATCGTAAAAATATAATAGTTTTTAAACACCGAATGACTGAGGTTTCACTCGAAGAAAACAGAAATCACAGGGGTTCATAGATAAAAAATCGTTAGGAATTACTGATACAGAGTATTTTCGTTTAATTTCAGATTTCATTCAACCTTCATCTGTTATGAGAGTCATTCTTGCTGAGACTGCATGTATTTAGGACTACACAGTCGCGTTCGTTCAACCTTACTTTTCTTTAAACAGTAAGTGTCATCTGGGTGAGATCTAGCTGCTGGCTCTGTTTTTAATCAATGGTGGATTTATTCATCAAATTTGCTAATGGACTCGAAACTAAACAGGGGAGAAGAGCAAATTAGGAATCTCCCCGAAAGAATTTTCCCTCACATAATGACACAGGTTGAGTTTTTAATCATATATTTGCCTTGCAGTAATATAGTTGTTTTCCATCTTGATATGGCATGGTTGATATACTATGTTAATATTGGCGCTGCTTTATTTATATTGAGTATCTCAAGAGTATATATAGTAAGCTATCAACTCTTTTTTCGGTAATCGATCCATGCAATGCTATTTTGTGTTTTATCTTTTATATTCTTGTCTCTTTGTTTTTTCCCTTCTCCCTCTCTCTCTCTCTTCTCAGTCTTTTCAACAATTACCCGACTCACTCTTAGATGCTCTTTACAACCACATATTCCTTTTCTACTTTGTAGCTGAGCAGCCAGCTTCATATAGCGAATGGATGTCAGCGCTCTCTGTATGTTGCTATAAAACAAGTTATATATCCTTGGTTCTGAGATCTCATGTGTTTTTCCCCTTTTGGCAATTAATATGTTTTCCTTTTTTTTTACCAGCCATTTACTTGTTTATTCTGGTCTGTTTATCTGAATATTCTTGTGCAACAGCGTTCATTGTATGCTATTGCGCAAGTTCAATATTCTTGTACTTTAGTGGATGTTGGTGTTACAATCCCTGTTATGTATTTCTTTAAATTTTGTTATCAGTCTTTGTAAGCATTCTGAATATTTGTTACAAAGATTTTGTTCTTACGAAATAAGGACTCATAGCTTTTGAGAGCTAATGACGATAACTCAGTAACTTTGTAAGTTTATTTTTGCCACCATCAATAATTATGGCATACATGCAATAATTCTAATTTCACTTTATTAAATTATTTGGTGCTCATACAAGATGATAGATTGGATACTAATTACTAGAAAAAAATATCAACTTAAAATATAATTGAATAAAACAAATTTCTCGCTTGTGTAACTCCTCTAATTACTCATTAATTCTCCCTCCTCCTCCCCCTTTTGTTACTATGCATCTTATGTGCACTCATCCTACACCATTTATGTTTAGCCTCTCCGTAACCCTCTTTTACTCTCTCGTTTTCTCTCTCTCTCGCTCACTCTGTATGTATGTATATATATATATATGTATATATATATATAAGATTAATGTAATATAAGATTAAGATTAATGTAATATAAAGCTGAAGCAAATTAACACCAAATATACAGTGCGTGTGTTTTTATTGGCTAAACTGGCAATATGACCATCCCCAAGTACAACAATAT
>NC_068986.1:32707622-32711373 GCF_001194135.2 Octopus bimaculoides | reverse complement strand
TATATATATATATATGTACGTATACGAGCGAGACTAGAGAAATTAGTCAAGCAACAAGTCAACATTTATATATCATCTATTATTATATCGAAATTATAGGGCAGCGAGCTGGCAAGATCGTTACCGCATCCGATAAAATGCTTAGCTGCGTTTCGTCCGTCATTACGTCCTGAAGTTAAATTCCACCGAGATCGCCTTAGCCTTTCATCATTTCGGGCTCGTTGAAATATATACCACTTGAGCACCAAGGTTGGTGAGCTCGACTTACCCCTCTTCGCGAAATTGATGACCCTGTGTCAGAATTTGAAACCATTATATAGAGATTGTTATCTATATTATCCATGGTTTGAAAAACACATTACACGCTTCCTTTCTTCAAAACCAATCAGGTACATCTTATAAAAAATGCATGAATTTTTCAATCACAGTAAAAGAAAGGTGCGAATGCCCCCCAAAATATTTGTAGATCCTAATATTTCTGTTATCTGAACATGCTCATTTTTGTCATTAATCTGTTAGTACATATACACAAGTGGTTTTGTATAACTGCAACTATACTAATTATAATGCGGATAGTGAACACATTATTCAAACACCATTTAACCGTATAGTTCATATGTCATAAACAATGCACGCTGTCAACGATATTTGTAATATTGTATGAAATGCGGATGCACGTTTCAATACATCAGGTAAAAATTCCTACACCTCTACCATGAAGCGTATTGCTCAGATTTCTACATTCGGATTAAATTCGGGATCTAGTGGGCAGAGTTTTGGCACACGGTCAGCAATTTCAGGTGACGGTGTAAGTCGATTAAATCAACTCCAGTATTCAACTCGTACTTATTTTATCGACCACGAAAGGCCGAAAGGCAAATTTGACAGCGGCGGCATTCGAAATCAGAATGTAATGTCGGAAGAGATGCCGTTAAGCATTTCCCCCTGCACGGTAACGATTCCGCCAGCGCGCTGCCTTTGTAGGCAGAAATATTAACCATTCATTAATGATTTCTTACCATGGTTGACGTATCTGCTTTCGGTACATTTAGTTTAGGTTTAGAATTTAGAATTCAAAGCCCCATTGAAATTTCTTGTGAGAATTGCGTTGTTGCAGATATAATTAGTTTCCCTTTTTACAAACATAGTTAACATTTCTATTTACACAACTGTAATTTTATTGCACGCTTTCTATACATAATCGAACGCGAGTTGGTGTATCTTGACTGCAGGTAGTATTTTGCGTGTTGTATAACTTTACTTGTTAGAAGAAGGCAGCGCAACTAGTTTTACTCTGTATTTGCAGGGCAGTTCTTTTCGTTCTACGCAACGCAGCAGCAACTAAGCAACGTTAAGATCAAGATAATGCAAGTAGTAGACAATTTCAAAGAGCGTGTTCGATACTTTCGTCCGTTTCACTCTATTTAGGAAGTGTTTTCTTATTCCAACTGTCGTACTTCTACAGTTCATGGTAAATAGAGAGTATACCACGTTTAAACATGCGAAGACATGGAAAACATAGAAATCTAAATAGAAAAAAAAAGGAAACTATCTCTGAATCCACAATGACTTCAACAACGAAAATATGAAAATTAATACAGCACTGAGAAGACTAAACACAGTTGAAATGTAGATAAGAAAAACTCAGTACTGGACGAGAAGTTATGATATGGAATATAACATGTCTCTAAAAGTTCATGTGCTTCACTCTTATTTGAATTTTTCTGTGGAAAATCTAGGTGATATGAGTGATGAACATGGTGAAGGATTCCATCAGGATATTTCATGGATGGAGCGACGATTTAAAGGAAAATGGAACCCTGGCATGTTGGCAGACTACTGCTGGGGTATAAAAAATATCACACTCCGCACAAGAGGCTTAGAAGGACAAAAGTTGTTTAAACTGACAGGTGTGTTTTTAATTCATAATTAATATATGTTTTGTTATACCAACTAAATTTTTGTTTTGTTTTTTGTAACTTTCAGTATTTGCAATGTTGTGTTCAATATGCAATATTGTGCAGTATATTATAAAACATATGGTTCATGGTACAAGAAAACGGTGCCTAATCTGGAGAAATAAAGGTCAGAATCAGAATCAGGATAATTTTTTGAACCTAGAAACAAGTCTTACTTAACTTGTAATTTTTTTGAACCTGAAATTTGTTGCATAGTGTAACCAGAATGCGAAGTTCATAAACAAAAATAACTTTATGAGACTTTAAGAAAAATAATAAAAACAATTGTAGACGAACACATTAAATAAATTCTAGGACTCTTGTGTAATATAACGAAAGAACCCTGCTAATAGGATACATTTTACATAACGCAATTTCAATGTTGTGCAACGAAAAAGAAAAAAAGGGTAACATTGCACACCTGTAGGGTACACAGAGTTACGCAAACTATTGAAATTATGTAATGAAGAATTAGTATTACTGAAAAAATAGATATAATTGTGAAACATGACTTCTAGAAATAACGCAATTTCCATTTTTACATGCGTCTTGAATTTAGATATGCAGTTCGTCTTGTATATATATATTCAAGTATAAAATATTCGTCATATTTGATAGTGAGATGCTTAGGTTGATTGGAAATACGAACGTCTTTGAGTTGTCAAGATTACTATAAAAATGATTGAGCGCGTTGAACATTATATAATATGAAAACATTATATCTATCTATATCTATATATATATTTGTGCGTGCGTGTGTGTGTGTGTGTGTGCGTGTGTGCGCTTGTGTGTATGTGTGTGTGTATGTATTAAAACATGTTGTTTAAAATGGCTCTATTTCAAATAAAAATATTCGAAACAAAACAGAATTTAAAAAAAAAGATTAAAAAAAGGTAATTCCACAGAAACAAAATTAAAAATCAAGCCATATACATTTCCTCTGCCATATTTCTTTATCGGATTCAAGATTTAATACTGCGATTTATATATATCTCCGTGGATTAATATACCTCTGTGCGAGTTTATCTCACGCAGGCTTTATATTCTTCATTAATAAGATAGTAAAAATGAGACGGTGTCGGTAGCTTTCTATATCATTCTTCTTCTTCTTCTTCTTCTTCTTCTTCTTCTTCTTCTTCTTCTTCTTCTTCTTCTTCTTCTTCTTCTTTTTATTATTATTATTTATCTACCTTTTATATTCAAATATTTTATCGAATTTATGATTTGATTTTTTTCTTCTTTTAATTGTTTCATTTACTTGCAAATCTTTTCTATTCTTGTATTATGTCTGATTTTCCTATCTATATATTGATATCGCGCTCTCTTTATGCGTATATATGTGTATATGTTTATATGTATGTGTATGTGTGTGTTTGTGTGTGCGTATTTCTGTTTGTATATATGTGCATGTGAATGAATGTGACAAAGTTGAACATGTAACCATGAATTAATTCAACTGATGAGATATTTCAGTTTTAATCTAGATATTACAAAATAAAAATGAAAAATACAAAGAGAAAAAACGAAAAAATGCCATTCGTACGATGTTCCAGATTTGAACAAATGGTAGTAGGGTACGTGTTAAGATAAATGTTAAGGATAAGATTTTTCAGGTTAGCAATATTTTCTAATCTTAAAAATCTTGCGCTGGGGAAATAATAAGTTAATGTCAATCCATGAACGATGGATAAATTTGGCTGTTCAAACACAATAACAATATAGATAGAGATACTGATACAGACAGACGGACACATACACACGCATATATATATATATATATATATATATATATA
>NC_068986.1:32706206-32707065 GCF_001194135.2 Octopus bimaculoides | reverse complement strand
ATATATATATATATATATATAGTGAGAGAAAAAGTGTGTGTGCATGAATGTATGTGTGTGTGAGAGAGTGTGTGTGTGAGTGTGCGTGTGTGTGTGTGAGTGACGTGCATGAGAAAAAATATATTTAATTCAATCAAAAAATATTAAGTGAAGTAGATAGTAGACATGTGTTGACATTAAATATCATTTCTGGATGTAATTAGAATGAAATTTATTTCCAGTTTTTAATTAACATGATTAATTAAAGCTAAGTATAAAACCCGGGTGATGAGATACAGTAGATATTTCCAAGATATATGCATTGGAATTGATAACTGAGGCATAAATCATCATCATCTTCTTCTTCTTCTTCTTCTTCTTCTTCTTCTTCTTCTTCTTCTTCTTCTTCTTCTTCTTCTTCTTCTTCTTCTCATCATTATTATCATCATCATCATCATCATCATCATCATTATTTTTTATTTTTTTATTATTATTATTATTTTTATTATTATTATGATTATTATTATTATTATTATTATTATTATTATTATTATTATTATTATTATTATTATTATTATTATCATTATTATTATTATTATTATTATTATTATTATTATTATTATTATTATTATTATTTCCCATCCTATTGAATGACATCATCTGAATAATGATGAAATCCATTTAGTTGTGTACGTGTGTTACTACATGCGATACATACATATATATATGTATATATACATACGTTTGTGTGTGTGTGTGCGTACGTATACATTCATACATGTATAAATATATGTATGTACGTGTGTGTGCGTGTGTCTGTGAGTGTATGTGTGTGAGTAAGAGAGTAAGAGAGAGAGAGACATATATATATATATATATA
>NC_068986.1:32702273-32705492 GCF_001194135.2 Octopus bimaculoides | reverse complement strand
TATATATATATATATATATGTACATATCGTATAGTTAAAAGAGGAAGGAAGCTTCAAAATCATGCTTCAACACCTCCGTAACTACGGGTGAGGAAGGCAGCCAATTTCCCTCTAACGGTAAACTTATGCCTGGTGATATGTGTTTGTTTCGACTGAAACACATCAACAACCTTACTGTATTAAAATTCCATGTTAATCAATGATCCGAAATGTATCTCGGATTAAGTTTAACATGAAGGATAGGAAATATAATCCTAATAAACAATCCACTATGCTTATAAGACAGGGTTACATTTGTTTGTTGTCATGGATTAGTGGAAGGATTAGGATCGCGTATTTCTTTTTTTCATAAGCTTATCTATTATGTATTGCTTCCTGCGGTTTAATGATTGTACTACGACTTCAATTACTATCGAGGTAAAGCGTAGTTTTATACTTTGGAGGTTACTAGTCCAGTCCACTAGTCCTTTGGGGTCACTAGTCCAGTCCACTAGTCCTTTCGGGTCACATATCCAGTTGATTATTCTGCTTCCTTTTCCACTGTATTTTACATATAAATGAAAGACTCATTTCGTCACATTGCCTTACGCTAATCCCACTTAAGAACTTTAATATAGATATATCCATAGAATACTCAGCCACTTGCAGATAATTCCATGTCTAGGAATTCAATGCGTTGAATAATAGATTGTTGCTCAAGTACCTGAGAACGACGTAGAATCCACAATCAGGACAAGATGCAAAGAACCACAACACAAGGGGAGACTACATTATCAAAATATCACATTGCAGGGACTTAGTGCATTCGTTGCTACAGTGCAGAACCTGCACCTACCAAATACCAGATGTTTGTATCAACCACTGTTGGTTACGGATGACAATGAAGCTTCACAATCGTGCCACAGATTGCTCACGGTTGATTTATTTTTCTATGCAAAATCCGTTAGTTACTCATACATTCAAATATCCATTTTCTTTGACACCAATGTTGTCTGCCAAAGCGTCGATATTCCTTGAAACCGGTGTCATCGGTGGGATTTCCGGGACCAACACCAGAAAGTAACCACTGCCATGAATTGGTCCTTTTCTACTCCGCCCCAAATTGATGAAATTCAAAACTGACTTCGATAAGATTTGAACTCATGGTTAAAACAAATACTGCCTGGCGTTATTTTTCAACACTTCAATGACTCTTCCAGTTCACCATCATGAGGTCAGACAAGGCAATAAATTAGGTCAACCACGCAAGAGCATGTACAATACATTAAACGAAGTTTCACACCTTATCTCGCTAATTCCACTCACAATGCTTTAGTGAATCTGAGGCTATTGCCAAAAAACATTAGCCTAAGATTAGATGAAATCAATAAATTGCTTCTATGTCGTCGTGATCTGTTACAACTTTTAGGAGCTAACGTTTGAGCCACTGGGTATTCAGTAGATCTGTTATAAAGAGCAGCCAAATCTCCCTCAAAGCATAGCATACAGACTTACAAATGGCAGGACACAATGGACAATTTGCAAATACAAAACGATGAGATGGCTTTGAGTGTAATACTTTTGATCGTAAGACTGCTCGATTAAGACTAAAATTAAGACTAAAAATGGGTTTAGGTAACAACAAAGACAATTTGTCATTACTTATTATCTACGTCTAAAGATTACCGTATCATGACTGTAACTGCACTAATTTAACTTTATGAAATATAAATAAAAAAAAACACATAAATTAGATCATACATACTTTTTCCTTGACTCTACCACTGAAGTTAAATGGTGACGACTTGGCAGAATCAATGATTAATGTGGTTGGCAGAATGCACTGCAGAAGTTGTTCCTGCTTTCTATGCTCTGACTTCCAGTCTCATCGAGATTAGCTGTAAGTTGCTTAGTTTCGAGTTCAATTTCCAGTGGAGTTAAACAGTAGCAACTTGGCAGAATCAATGATTAATGTGGCTGATAGAATGTCCTGCGGAACTTGTTCCGTCTCTCTATGCTCTGACTTCCAGTCTCATCGAGATTAACTGTAAGTTACTTCGTTTCGGGTTCCACAAATATAAGTCAGATGCTGGGGTGGTTTCTTTTCTCGCACCTTCTCTATCTCTTTCGCCATCTATTAGCCATGTAATTGAACGGTCCGGCCTCATCACATAAAGTCACATGTATTCAACCTGAGAATAGCATTAAGGATACATGTGTCTGTAATATACTCAACCATTTACAGTTAATTTCTTGTATACGTATTCAGGGGACAACTAAGGCCGACGTAGAATCCACAATCAGCACCGCCAGGGAATATTCAAGGATAGAGGTTACAAGTGAATATCAGTGACATGATACCGAAGCCATTTTTTTATAACGTTATTGAAATCTAACCAGTAGAAGGTTGAACATGATGTATATTTATTGCTCATTAAACACGGCCCCGGTTTATTGCTAATATTGATTTCAAATTTTCGCACAAGGACAGAAAGTTTAAGGGAGGGGTAAGTCGATTACATCTACGCCGACATTCAAATGGTACTTATTTTATCGACCCCTGAACGAGGAAAAGCAAAGTGGTTCTCGGTGGGATTTCAGCTCAAAAAGTGAAGACAGACAAAATGTCGCTAAGTATTTTGCCTAGCGTACTAATGATTCTGCCTGCTTATCGCCTTGTGTATTTGGTAATATTAGTTCCATTGAAGTTGATGTTTTTGTTCTCCAATCATAAGTCAACGCTAATCGAAATAAATTATTCATCAAAGAGGTACTATTTGAATATGTTGTTTTTCTTATTACATAATCTCAAGTGCGTCTTCCATTTTAAAACCACAACATAGGATGAATGAAAGAGATTTAACGGTTATACTAGCATTTTGCACTACCACAAAAACGTTCACTGACCAAGTGGCGGTGTGCCATCACCATCAGAGCCAAAAAAACTTCAAAGCTCCGGGGCTGGGGGTGGAAGAAATCAAACGACAAGGCTGAAAGGTTCTCCAAACTCAACCTCGTCCTCCACCAGCATTGCCATACAGTCAATGCCATTCTTCTGTACAAGAATTGATCTGCAGAGCGATCAACGGCATCACCATAAAAGAAACGTTCAGACAAGAAGAATAAATTCTTGGATACGAGATATAGCCGACGACGATTTCGGTTAGAATATAGTTTCTAAGTCTATATCTCAAAGAAGACGATAAAGGAAATTTATGAACTGTTGTGTACGTTAATCAC
>NC_068986.1:32697273-32699773 GCF_001194135.2 Octopus bimaculoides | reverse complement strand
GCAATATACTTTCCTGTTGTGCTGTCACACGCATTTGAAAACTACGAGGAGGGTAGTGACATAAAATATCGAACAACAGGGAATGTTTATAATCTGACCAGACTGAAATTCAAAACAAAGGTTTTTATTTCACTCATTACGGAACTGTGATACGCTGACGATAGCTACCTAGTCAGTCATTTTGAAAGGGGCCTACAACCTCTTGTATCTGTATTTGACTCAGCTTGTGATGATTTTAGCTTGACCATCAACTTGAAAATGACAGTTTTAATGTATCAACCTGCACGTGGTGCTGTTTGTAGCCCCACTAAAAGTTTTGTTACGAGTAAGTTACTTCAGGTTGTTGATTCTTTCATCTACCTAGGAAGCTCTGTACAAAATGATGGGAATCTAGACACAGAAATACATATGCGAATTCAAAAGGCAGCGCAAGCATTTGGTGGTTTGGAGCCACGCTTTTAGCGCCAACGACATATAAATAAGAACACAAAATTTGTTCTTTACAACTCGTTTGTCTTACCATTCTTGTTGTATTCTTCTGAAACATCGACGTGTTATGAAAGACATCTCAAATTGTGAGGACAATTCCATCAAAATTGCCTTCATCGCATTTTAAACACTAAATGGAGTTGTTTTTTTTTTACTTCAAACTTATATGTCCTTGCAGGTATCACTTCAATTAAAGCAATGATTCTGAAAAACCAGATGAGATGGTCTGGACATATTGTTCGAATGGTAGATTAATGCACGCCCAAATAGCTGTTTTAAAGCGAGTTTGCAGAGTGGGAATCGTTATCGGTATAAACCTAAAAAGAGGTTTAAGTACGGCATAAGGACTACCAAAGGACATAGAAACCTTTCCTTAGGATCGAGCTGGCTGGCGAACAAAAGTATGGAGTGAAGTGAAAGCATTTGCAGAGGCCAGGATAACGCATATATATAACGCATATATATATATATATATATATATATATATATATATATATACAATATCTCACAGAAGTATGCACACCCCTAAAAATTTTCACTAAGATTGCCCTTACTCTGATTATATCGAAGGATATTCAAATGAAATTTATACTGAATAAAGTATACTATATATGCTAACATTATACAAATTTGGAACACAAAACAATAAACATTTTCAAAGATATGAACGAAATATTAATCTTCAAACGTTACAAAAGTACGTACACCCCCAAGGAAATATGTTACTGAGCATTTTATCCACGTTGTTGCTAAATTCAGACATTGCTGATAATTTCAATTCTAATAAATTATTTCTCCTGGCATTTTTGCACTGGTCATTGTTATTGCATCTGCAGGAATTCTGATTTGTTTACCGTAGTGAAAATCTTCATTGTGATTTCAGTGGCACCGAACAGAAAAGAATTGTATGAAGATTTGAAGAAAATTTTTTTTTAATTTGCACCAGAATGTTTTGGGATACAAGTTAATTAGCAAACGAATACATATTAGCGTAAACACAGTTGCCAAAGTAATTCAGAAGTACAAAGCTGCTGGACGGCGAAGCAATAAACAGGTTTATTGTTTTGTGTTCGTAATTTGTATGTTTGCATGTATAATATATTTTATCCAGTATAAACTTTGTTTGATTTCCTTTGATATTATCAGAGTAATGGCAATTTTACCGAATTTTTTTAGGGGTGTACGTACTTCTGTGAGATACTGTATATATATATATACATACACGTTTGTGTGTGTACGTATGTGTGTTTGTGCGTGTAGCTGTGTATATGTATGTGTGTGTGCGTGGTGTGTGTGCGTGTGTGTGTGTAAATACACATTCAAGCGAACTTCCACGTGAATCAGACATCTAGACACAGTGTTTTAAAATGGCTTCATCTCCTCAGTTACAGACACCGCTTTAGTCACTCAATGCTAAGTAGGATGTCTTGCTGTGTATTGGAAATAACAGACTATATTTGCTGGTGTGTGATAAGACTTTTCATGCGAAAAGGTAGGTAGTTCCAACATATGAAGCAATGTAAGATTAGTATAATGTTGTATACCTTTACTTTTAACATGCTACTGCACGTAATTTTACCACAATCTTCAATTTATCATGGAAGTGAATGAGTGTATTCTCAACTCGCTTCACCACATCCTTAACTTAAACCACTGCAGATCCAGCAAACTTCGAGGAACATACAGGGCTTACACATTTCACAAATAAATATAAATTTCACAAATTCTTTGTAAATACAAAATTCGTAATACTTCATCCTAGCAAATTTTTAAGGTGGTCATGATAAAACCATTCAAACAATAAACCCAAATTATATGCAGAGTTCATCTGAGAAAGGGGTACACATTTTGTATTGATTGAAACTAGGAATCAAAGGTAAAAAATGAGATAATAGGTTCTAAAAGAGATAAACTTAATTAAGAAATATAATTATATAAAAAATTCAAACATTATGAAAAAGGATGTAAGGATATTGGAGGGTATAAAAATACGGCATATATGCATATATAT
>NC_068986.1:32695056-32695974 GCF_001194135.2 Octopus bimaculoides | reverse complement strand
TATATATATATATATATATATATATATATATATATGTACATGACCTATATATGTATGTATATATTTGTGTATATACATACACATAAGTATATATACTTATGTTTGTGTGTATGTAGTTATATATATATGCGTACATTTGTACAGAACGATATGTGTGTACATGTGTGTGTGTGTGTGAGCATGTGTGTGTGTGTGTTTTGGATGTATGTCTGTATTCCATTTTTTATATGCGTCTACAGTGTTTTGCCCTCGCTGGCATTTATGTGTCTATCCATCTACGTACATACTAAATATCTTGTTCATTCAGATAATATCTAACAACACACTATCTGATGACAATATCTTTTGTAAAGTTCACATCTACAAACAAAACATAGAAAGAGATAATCATGAGTCACCACTAGATTTTTCAAAAGCTAAACGCCATCTTAATTCCAAAGATATCTATAAACGAAATTTATTAACTAATGCATTCATAGATATCCATTTTTGTACTGAAAAATTCAGAGAACTAGCAGGTGTTTCCTACTGTTTTCAGTTCTCTAAATAAAATAATCTTTTAAAAGCAGCGTCTCGAAAGATGTTTACGAAAAACTGCTTCAATTGATATAGAATGGTTGATGTATAAACACATAGAAAGACAGATAGATAAATAGAGAGTGAAAGAGAGAGAAAGAGAGAGAGAGAGAGAGAGAGAGAGAGTAGGTGAGTGAGTGAGTGAGTGAGTGAGTGAGTGAGAGAGCTAGATAGATAGATAGATAGATAGATAGATAGATAGATAGATAGATAGATAGATAGATAGATAGGGAAATAACCATAACAATACAGAAATAACTACAGCTAGCTATCTAGCTACATACACACACACACTCACACACACACACACACACACACACACACACACACACACACACACAC
>NC_068986.1:32693844-32694409 GCF_001194135.2 Octopus bimaculoides | reverse complement strand
ATATATATATATATATATATATAAATGGGTCTGTGTATGTGAGTGTTTGTGTGCGAGTTTTTATAAATGCGAACGCATATACAATATCTGTGATATATTCTATGCCTTAAGAATGTAAGTCAGTGAATATATTCAAGAAAGTGAGTCGAACAAAAATATATTAAGTGCTTCGTTCTCCATAGTGCATACGAATAACGAAGAAGAAACATTATAACCGATATATGTAATATATAAGCCAGAAAGTTGTACCTGTGTTGAGGCTGCAATGCATTAGGTAAAAATCTTTAAATGAATAAGAGATTAAAATTACATGGGTTCGCACACCAATGCACAAGCGCGCGTGCAAACAGACAGAGAGAAAGCGCATGCGCGAACACACACGCAAACACGCAGACACACACAAACAAAAATATACATATGGCTACATAAACACGTATGTAATGTGCATATATAGTATTTGTAGATGTACATATATATAGACATGCACACACGCACATATATATAAGTATATATTTATATATATATATGTATATATATATATATATATATATATATATATATATAT
>NC_068986.1:32692327-32692782 GCF_001194135.2 Octopus bimaculoides | reverse complement strand
ATATATATATATATATATATATATATATATATATATATATATATATATATATATATACATATATATACATATATGTATGTATGCATGCATGGATAGATGGATGGATGCATATATATGCATATATATCTATATAGTGTTCGTATGTGGTGCATACATGTATATGGGAAAGTACATGTATCTACTTCAATTGTATATGTTTATGGGTGTATATGTCTATGTGCAACAATGCTTAGATTTCTGCTTACAATTCAAAGTAATTTCGAAACATAAAACCTTTAAAGCAATTTATGAACTCATTTGAAGTTCATGACATGCGCAATGAATGTCAAACATTAAGCAATAAATCATATATTTCAGTAAAATAAGAACAGACATAATAACACACACACACACACACACACACACACACACACACGCACGCGTACACGCATGTATATATATGTATATATATATAT
>NC_068986.1:32691362-32691843 GCF_001194135.2 Octopus bimaculoides | reverse complement strand
TATATATATATATATATATATATATATATATGTATATATATAACTTTATATGTGTATGTGTAAGTTTGTAATCATATTCGCATACATACATATGCCGTCAAACAAATACACACCCTTCAACTTATTCTAGTTATTTTTATTAATTTATTCAATTTTTCTACTCTTTTATTAATTGGAATGAAGATTATATCTAATATTAAAGAGCTCAGATAAAATAAATACGTACTCTCACACACATACAATACATCAATGAATATCTTCGTCACAACCACACACACACAAACACACACACACAGACACACACACACACACGTTTATATTGCTTATATATGTTTATATTTATATGTACTTATATATTAAGTTACATATTTATATATGAAGAAATATAATTGTATATCTATATCTATGATCATATTTTGTATACATCCCTATATACAGTAGATATACATAAGTGCCCGTAAACACGTATATATATACAAAT
>NC_068986.1:32686633-32687694 GCF_001194135.2 Octopus bimaculoides | reverse complement strand
TATATATATATATATATATATATATATATGTATATATTTTGTATGTATCCTATTTGGATTTACTTTTTAACGTCAGTATGAATATAAGATAGTATATAAAATGGTAAATAACATTTAACATTTTGCTTCATTTAATTTGCTACATGTAGCGGGTGGATGGACGTAGTTCATGTTGCTATTAATACTAATTGCTTCTAAAGTACAAAGTAAATTGTTGAGTAGTAATATCATTTCACACGATCTATATTCACTCGTAAATGATATGTGTGCGTAAGGCGGGGTGGGGTTTGTTTGGTGATATATGTATGTATGTGTGTATGTGTGTGTGTGTGTGTGTGTGTGTGTGTTTGCATGTGAGCGTATTATATTGTATACTATAAGGTATTAAATGTGTGCGTGTGCAATTTGTCCATATATGAATGGATGTTGCAGCATCCATACAAGGATTCTTTTCTACTCTAGGCAAAAAGCACGAAATTTTGGGGGAAGGAGCCAGTCGATTAAATCGACAGCAGTGCATAGCTGGTACCTATTTTATCGACCCTGAAAGGATGAAAGGCAAAGTCGATCTCGGCTGAATTTGAACTCAGAGCGTAAGGAAAGACAGACGAAATACCGCAAAGCATTTCGACCGGCGTGCTAACGTTTCTGCTAGCACGCCGCCTTAGCATCCAAACAGGAATTCTTTTCTACTCTAGGTACAAGGCCCGAAATTTTGGGGGAGGGGCCAGTCGATTAGATCGATCCCAGTACGCAACTGATATTTAATATATCGTCGCCGAAAGGATGAAAGGCAAAAATCGTCTTCGGCGAAATTTGAACTCAGAACGTAGCGGCAGACGAAATACCTATTTCTTTACTACCCACAAGGGGCTACACACAGAGAGGACAAACAAGGACAGACAAACGGATTAAGTCGATTATATCGACCCCAGTGCGTAACTGGTACTTATTTAATCGACTCCGAAAAAATGAAAGACAAAGTCGACCTCGGCGGAATTTGAACTCAGAGCGTAACGGCAGACGAAATACCGCTAAGCATTTCGCCCGGCGTGCTAACG
>NC_068986.1:32680696-32686623 GCF_001194135.2 Octopus bimaculoides | reverse complement strand
TAGCGGCAGACGAAATACCGCTAAGCATTTCGCCCGGCGTGCTAACGCTTCTTATTTCTTTACTGACCACAAGGGGCTATACAGAGAGGGGACAAACAAGGGCAGACAAACGAATTAAGTCGATTTTACCGACCCAGTGCGTAACTGGTACTTATTTAATCGACTCCGAAAAAATGAAAGACAAAGTCGACCTCGGCGGAATTTGAACTCAGAGCGTAACGGCAGACGAAATACCGCTAAGCATTTCGCCCGGCGTGCTAACGTTTCTACCATCACGCCGCCTTAGCATCCATACAGGAATTGAGAGAATTGAGATTCAGATATGTGTGAAGCGCATTTTATAGATTAAGCGAGAAGTCATTAATCAGCAGCAATGGCAGGAGCAAAGGCAGCAGCGGCAGCAGCAGCCGTTGATGTTAAGTAGCTTCGACAATTACATTGATTCTTATAATTAACAAGAGAGATAAAGAGAAAGAATCGTCGCTGTCTCTCACGTGAGATTGACCTTGAAAGGAGTAGTCGGTTTTAATTGAATTAAAGATTTTATATATTCGTATAGAGAAACTAGAAAGCATACCAAAACTGGAATTCAAAAGACCGAAAGATTTTTCCAAATGAAATATCATTAATTAGTAAGTCATTTGAAAAAATGTTTGACCATTGACAGCAATTAATTGTTCATCTGCGTAATTAACACTAAAATTGTAACTCTTAATTTTATTTTACATTTTGATGCCGATTGAATGAGGACACCTCTACGTTATCGTTCGTCCTCCTAAAAAGTATCTCTCAGACTTCTATTAAATTATGTATTGCTGTCATTAAAAAACGCGTTCATTGGATAGAGTGATCCTAGTTATATTAATCCTGAAAGAAAGCCGGGATGGCCACGGTAAGTGTGTTTTATTTTATACATAATAATTTAACTCGATAAGGCAGCGAGCTGGCAGAAACGTTAGAACGCCGGGCGAAATGCTCACCAGTATTTCGTCTGCCGTTACGTTCTGAGTTCAAATTCCGCCGAGGTCGACTTTGCCTTTCATCCTTTCGGGGTCGATAAACAAAGTACCAGTTACGCATTGGGGTCGATGTAATCGACTTAATTCTTTTGTTTGTCCCCTCTATGTTTAGCCCCTTGTGGGCAATAAAGAAATAAGAATCGTAAGCACACCGGGCAAAATTCCTAGCGGCATTTCGTCCGTCCTTGCGTTGAGTTCAAATTCCGCCATGGTCGACTTTGCAATTCATCCTTTCGGGGACAATAAAATATGTACCAGTTGAACACTGGGGTCGATGTAATCGATTACTCCTCCCTCAAAATTGCAAGCCTTGTGCCCAAATGTGGAACCAATAATTTGGCTCGATCAGCGCTGATTTACTGCAAGGCAAAAACTAAAATTTCAGGTGTTATTTTCCGACTAGGAGTAATTCACATAACCCTGAGTATCTTATAAGCCTGCTGCCTCCTCAGTTTTGGTTTCCTCGGAACTCACTGATCACACATTACTTTCTCTCATGAGATCATCCCAGACCGCATACTTACACTTCACTCATTCTTTCCTCCATAAAACTTCAGTCCTCTGGATGTTCGTCACTGATCATCTTTTTCGTGATCGCCAACTATACAGATCACGTTGGTAACAGAGGTCCTGCATTTGTAAATGTAACGCGTTTCTGAAAACTAAAATGTCATAAATAAATACACAGGGATGCTAAACTAATCGGAAATTGTTGTTTCTACGAGAGCAGAATCATTTCCAGGATTAGATGTCGCTCTCATGTATTTACCTTTGAGCCCATTATGATTTATGAAAGTAATACATTTTAACGATCGCAAAAGAAATCCTCACTGCTGATGCTGTAAACTGCCCGTATTTAAAACATAATATGAAAGCAATGTGAATAGCAGAAATCTTATGTACTTAGCAGACCAAATACATTATATATTGGTTATGTTTCTTTACGATCTTAGTTCAAATTCTTCAAGTGAAAGTGATTTTGAATATCTTCTTCCTGCGATCGACTAAACTAGTACCAATAATATGCAAAACTTTCTCCACGAGACTGCAATGTCTCTTTGCTCTAAATTGCTTGATTATCTCTTCAAACAATCATTTTATTTCATAAATATCGTTCATAGCCATCGGAAAGGTACAAATTTCAAGGTTTCCTGTACATTCTTCATTAAAATTTAAAGAAATTTAGTTTAAACCCGCATACTTCAGGCGATAGCAGTTAAAACTTTCTAAGCGCGTAAGTTATAGTTTAGGCCCAGGTTAGTCCTCATTGAACAGACTTCGAAGCTAAGGAGTCTCAAGCGTGACCACGACGTCTTGTTTTCTTCAAACATATTGTATCAAATACTCTATTATTCAATGTGTACTTCCTATTTTGAGTCATCTAAACCTTGGACGCATTTAGCAGACTCCACTCAATTATTCGTACTTGACATGGAATCTCTGAAAAAGGAAACGAACACTATCGTTCCTCTTCTGAGTCATGTAACAGAAAAGTCAACAGAGTAGAGTACACTGTTATTTCAGATAGATTTGGTCAATATATCCAATTGGTCGAGCAACTGCATAGATGCTCCACCGCTAGGTAACAGGTATGTGAGTAGACAGGATGGTATAGGACATCACACCATGTTGGTATTTCGTTTCCTATCAAAAACACTATGATATTTCGAAAACAGTCCTATCAACCCAGAATCGCATTACGATTTAACACCCTTTAACAATGATTTCTTGCATTTGCACAGGAGCTACACGATTTGGAGGAGGGTATAGTCAATTAAATCGATCCCAGTACATTCAGTGAGTGATACACAACTTCAACCTCAAAGGGAGAAAAAGGAGAGTTGACATCAACTTGCTTTCCTTATAATATTGTTTTCTAATATAGACACACGTCCTCAAATTTAGAAAAGTATGAATACTCAATTATATCGACCCGTGAATTCACAGTTGTTTATTTTATTTTATCAATCCAGTTTTTAACAGGTGAATATTTTATTGTATCGACGCCAGAAGTTGACTTTGAGAGTTGGGGAGTTAAACTCAGCTCGTAACGAACAAGAATAAATACTACAAATTTTCTCCGACGCACTAATGCTTCTACCAATATAAATCTTGACAAGTATTTCATTAGCGTGTAGGATTGCGTAGCTCTTAAGAGAGATGTGTTTTACTAGTTTTGAAACTTCCATCTTCATATTGCGTATCGCATGGTTATACAATTTGAAGATGGAAGCTTCTGTTTTCTCCAGCTCAGCCAATGTTTCTCTTGCCAAATCTAAAACTCGCTATATTCAGTACAGAATCAAATCAGTTTAATAGACAATATTATCAGGAAACCTGTAAAAATTGGCATAGTGACGAGTCAAAAGAAATAAATATGTATGGCATTCCGAGCAATAATAGCCATTCATTTCGAATATTTTATCACAGCAAAGAACAAAGATTAGTATTAAACAACACTAACAACAAATAAAATAAGTCATAAACAGCAATTTGTCACTAGTTTGTTTTAGAAAACTACTTTCTATGTTCTTTTTCTCAGTTCTTCTCTCTCACACTTTCTCTCTTGTTTCACTTTCTCTTTTATTGTTTCACTTTCTCTTTCAGTTATATTTTTATTTAGTCTGTCGCCACGATCTCTTTCTCTCACTCTGTCTGTCTCTCTCAACCTCACTCCATCTATCTATCTATCTATCTATCTATCTATCTATCTATCTATCTATCTATCTATCAATCTATCTATCTAGTTAGCTAGTTAGCTAGCTAACTACCAACCTACGTAACTGTTTATCTGCCTGTCTTTTTTTCTTCTATCTATTTATTATTTTGTATATTTTTCATCTCTGGAAACTATTTCTGCTTCTCTCTTCTTCATCGTTGTCGTTATTGACTTGTCGTTAATATGTCGTCTCTTCAATTTCTTACCCCTCTTCCTCTAACTCTTCTCATTCTTCCCGCCTCTTCCTATCCCTCTCTCAAGAGTGTCGTAATTATTTTAACGATTCGAATCCAAGTGAATTTAGTCTTAAACGAATGCGATAATAGATTGTTTAAGTGTTTATGTTGTTTTGTTTTTATTCTAAAATTCATTATTATTTTGTTATATTCGAGATAGCATCCAATTAACTATATTTCAAACTGCCTAGCCTAGATCTCCTTCAACTAATTAGATCTCACTTACCCAGTTAACCAGATGTCCTTCCAGCCGATAAGTTGTCATTAAACAGCCAGAGCTCACTCAAGACACCAAATCTCTCTCAAGATATCACTCAATCAGATTTTAAAACCGCTAAAAATTCTCCACCGCCCCTATCCCCACATGTACTTTGCTATATATCCAAATTTTATACAACGAGATTCACGTGGAACTCACAAACTAAACCGTAGCCAATTAGATTCTTATCCTAGTCGTAAATGAAAGATCAATCAGTGTGTTTCTCATTCAACTTCCAGATCCGATCACCCCACCACCGAACCAAATGAGGGAGTCATGTCGTGGTCGCGCAATGTCGTAGACATAGCAACCAAAATTTCCCTCATATAATATAGCTTATTGTGTTAAAAATCTAAGGTTACATTGGATAATATAGTCTTACATATACTGTGTCATATATTTGATAATATAATGTTATATACATACTCCATGTCCTATACTGGAAAAACAAAACAGTTTTGTATACACTATGTCTTAATATAACAGGGATTATCACGGATAGAATGTGTTTGAGTAAAGATTGTTTTTGGTTAAAACTGACATGATGGTAGTCAAAACAACCTTGACTCACCAAACGAATTTCAATGGAAAAGAGAAACGAAACTGACCGTCCAGGATTTCACACTGGCAATAGTCAACTAAGATTTCAACCAACCACCAAAACGTTTCATACTTTTGTGAATGCACACACTGCTGAATGGTTAAAAACAGTTCGTTCCACGCCGATGCAGTCCCGAGTTCAATCCTGGTTCGTGGAGAACTTGGGAAAGTGTCTTTGTTATAAACTCAGGGTGACTCTTGCGTTGTAAGTGAAACTAGGTTGTCAGAAACTGTAACAAACCAATGACTCCGTCGGATGGACTGTGCTAGTTATCGAGTGGCCCAGCTGTGTCTCACTGATTCGACAGCAATATTACTTTAAGGAGAAAAGCAGCAAGCAGATAAAACTTTTAGTATGCCGGACAAAATGCTCAGCGGCATTTCGTACGTCTATACTTTCTGAGTTCAAATTCTACCGAGATCGACTTCGTCTTTCATCGTTTCGGCTTCGATAAAATAAGTACCAATTGAATGGTGAGGTCGATGTAATCGACATAATCCTATCCCTCGAACTTGAAGGCTTTGTACCAAAATTTGAATCTAATATCACTTTTAAGACACATCTAGCAGTGGAATCGAGAGGCTGAAGATATAAAGGTTAAAGACTCGCACTCCATTATCAGATATTCAAGAAATCTTCTACCTCAATGCTATGAAAGGAAAATGATATTACCAAATTTAAAATATGAATCAGTTAACGTTTTAGTATGGATAAAATAAGTACAAGAATGTACCTCGGAAGTTCTTCAACTGGATATAGTAGTAACGTCCCTGAAAATGGGAAAAATGGACTCATGGAACTCTAAGAAAAGAGTGCCATGTATCGTTGCGAGCCCCGATAGCGTTTGGAATCTCATGTAGAGGTAGTCGTTGCACATCATGTGAATACATTTCTTTTCCCGCCCGCTTCGTTAAATAATATATCCCAAAACTAGGATATAAAAGTATGCATGCATATATATATCGTCCGTTAAGTTTTCCTCTAGTTTTCCGTTTGCTCTGCTTTCGTCTAACTTTTTCTCTTTGTTGTGTACTGTCTGGTAATCCCTTGATAGATATTATATATATATATATATATATATATATATATATAT
>NC_068986.1:32676335-32679617 GCF_001194135.2 Octopus bimaculoides | reverse complement strand
ATATATATATATATATATATATATATATATATATATATATATATATATATATACATACATACATATATATCAATAATAATAAAAGGGGAAAATTAATCAATTAATTAATAAATAATTAATAATTTTAACAAGTAGTTCGGTACGTTTAAAAAAACCTTATAGGTAAAATTATACAAATATTCTATAATTAGAAATGTAATTATAATCAGGGGTCAGCTAATTGTTTTGCCACGCACCGAATTCAGAAATAGGATTTAAAATGCCTTTTCTGTTACCATAAAGATCTCCCAGATAGTAACAAACTTTTTTACGTATGCAAAAAGAAATAACGGATCCACACGACTCAGATTACCTACATACGCGTTTCGGGATTGAAGTAAAGTTATATTTACTTAATTATTTCTCATCTTCGGTGCAGCATTTCGAGATATAAATTTGAGAGTGTTAGGATTAAAGATGTACGCGATCAAGGGTCATCGCATAACCGATTTTCAACCAACACTGCCAAACATATACAGCCGAATATGGACACGTATTTATCCTCAATACCCACGTGTGTGTTACGAATAATCCCGCAGACACTGCAGTTTTTGATCGGGGAGTAAGTTATATTTCAATGATAATAAAAGGATAAAATTAATTATTTTATCAATTAATCAATTAATAATTAATAATTTTACCAAGTAGTTCGGTACGTTAAAATAACCGTTTCAGGTAAAATTATACAAGTATTCAATAATTATAAACATAATTATAATCCGAGGTCAGGTAATTACTTCGCCACGCACCGAATTTAGAAATAGGAGTTAAATGCCTTTGCTGCTACCATAAATATCTCCCAGACAGTAACACAATTATTTACGTAGGCAAAAAGAAAACAATAACCTGTATGTTACGAGTAATACTGCAGAAACTGTAGGCGAAGTGGCAGAAACGTTAGCACGCCGAACGAAATGCTTAGCTCTATATTTCGTCTGCCGTTACGTTTTGAGTTCAAATTCCGCCGAGGTAGACTTTGCCTTTCATCCTTTCGAGCGAATGTGTGGTACGAACATTTGATCACTATAAACGAATCATTTGTGCAGATCGTTCAACAAAAGTTGAACGCTGATTCGTCGTCTTTGACAGGAGAGTGCATCAAGTGTTCATGTTTGTGTGTGTGTACAGAGAGAGAGAGAGAGAGAGAGAGAGAGATGGCAGTATGTATGAATAGTTACGAAGCTGCTTTGAAATCTTGAGGCTCCAGTTTCAATTTATTTTCTATGGTATGCATTTAAACATTCTTCACAGAATTTCTTCTTGATTACATCAGTAATTCAATATTGCAGACTTGTCATATTGTGTTACTCTCATTCATACCGAGAATCACACTCAGGGTATGTTTGTATGTAGCTCGCCTAGCTGTATAGTTGAACGAACAACTGAACATTCAAGGTAGGAAATTCGAACAAGATCCATTTATTATTTCACATATATATATATATATATATATATGTATGTATGTATGTATGTATATATATATATATATAATTCTCTTATATAATCTATCATGTATTTAACTTGTTTCTAAATGGTAGGCACGTCGCGTCACGTAATGTGATATTTGAGCGAATGAGGAAACATCGCTACGTAGATGTTCGATCTCCCAGAAATACTACCAAAGTCCCTTAAATGGAAATATTCAATGATGAAGCCACAGGCAGCAAGTGATAACAACGTGATCCTGCCTGGTGCAACTGGGACTAAACAGTAACAAAAAAATATAGACATATTAATTTCAAATATGTTATGAATTCACATTCTCATGCACAAACGCATATATATAAATCATTCATACTTCCATATGTGCTTGTGTATAATATTGACTATGACAGCAGTACTCTCGTGAATACTTGAAACAGAGTGAATTCCACTGATGACAGGAAAGGCTCGTATAGTAATGCTAGTTTTAGTGGCATATTAAATTCACACACACCCAGTATATACTGTATATCCTGTAAAATACAATAACTTTATTTTCCATAAGAAGTGGATGAGTTTTGACATTCTAGGTGAAGCTACTTTCATGCTGTGTGAATGCATTTTGTTTTACATATTTTATTAACAGCGTTTTATTGTTTGTTACTACTGAACTTTCATAATTGTTCATAATGTTTCATAAATCTTCTAGAAATACACTTTATGAATGATATGTTTGATAAGTTATTTCAGCAACGTAAGCGACACACTTCGGCAAAATATCTACATGAAATCACTAAATAAAATCAAAATTTGTAAAAATGGTATTAGCTTCATAAGTTGTTTAATGATTATATTTTATGGTTATATTTTGGGTAAGACTGGATTCCTCTTTTTCTTTTTTGAATGATTGAGAAAAATAAATACAGAGTTATGAGAAATGCGTTGTTACCAGGAGGACATTTTTGTGCGTTGTAACGCGGCTTGCTGAATTTTAATATATGTACTCCTCAAGTAATACGTCGATGCATCTCCCTACCAAACTCTTTGCTGTTTTATTAGATTTCACTCTGATACAAGCATTCGGATCATCGATCCCGTTTCTTAATTTCATTATTGTATCAGTCTCGAAATTTCTCTCTGTCTAAACTAGTTATAGGGATCAAACAAATATTACAGATGCACTTACCATGGAAATATGAAAAAATAAAATACTGTGCCAATGTTAAGAATTTAGAAAAAAATATTTTGCTTATAATTGTATTATCAAACATACTTGAGTTTAAGAAAATGGCGACTAACACATTTTTCATGACGCTCGAACATTGGTAATAGTTTAGTAAAGCCTGAAATATTATTTTAAATTTGCCGTATAACTACAAATACATTGCTATACAGCATTGTTGCGCAGCTGTGTATCGCGGCACACTGCTTGAAAATTATTTGTGTAAATGGGAAACATAATCCTGATAGATAAGAAGAGCAATAACTTCGATTTATTCACATCACAGTGGTAACAAATGGAGGCGCAATGGCCCAGTGGTTAGGGCAGCGGACTCACGGTCGTAGGATCGCGGTTTCGATTCCCAGACCGGGCGTTGTGAGTGTTTATTGAGCGAAAACACCTAAAGCTCCACGAAGCTCCGGCAGGGGATGGTGGCGAACCCTGCTGTACTCTTTCACCACAACTTTCTCTCACTCTTACTTTCTATTGTGCCTGTAATTCAAAGGGTCAGCCTTGTCACACTCTGTGTCACGCTGAATATCCCCGAGAACTACGTTAAGGGTATACATGTCTGTGGAGTGCTCAGCCACTTGCACGTT
>NC_068986.1:32672677-32675793 GCF_001194135.2 Octopus bimaculoides | reverse complement strand
TATATATATAATAGGATAAGGATATTAAAAGGGGTCCGAGAGAAAACTCATATAAATAAAAAGGTTGGGAACCAATGTTGTGAGCCACTGTGAAAAGGTTGGGAACCATTGGCTTATAGTTTTAAATCATGTGATGTGAATTATATCTGAAATACAATCCAATGCAAGAGTCTGAGTTTTTATACGATCGATCAACTTCCGAGAAAATGCCAGGAAAATTACCCTCAAATGCCACACTAACGCCGCAGGAAATTGACGAACATTCAATAATGGAGATTTAAATATCAATTGTCGGACACTTAAATGCCGACACACCACATACACATGTATATGCGTGTTTGCACATACATACATATATACATACATACATACATACATACATACATACATACATATATGCACACAGGCGTTTACACACACACACATATATATATTCCTTTGACATGACAGATGTTCTACTATAGTACCGATGCAATCCTTCAAATTTATCTTGTTAGAAATTTTACGCTTACCATCGAGAATAATTTGTTGTCGTCATGACAATTTTATAAACTTTCGTGAGGGTATGAAATAATATTTTTATGAAATAATTGCCTGAGAGACATTGAAAAATTTCGGGATAAATTTTAAAAAAGCATATATGTACATATACATGATATGACGTGTTCATAAACTATCATAAATTTTCTTGAAATACACTTTGTAAATGATATGTTTGGTAACACATTTTAGCAATGTAAGCGACAAGTTAAGCAAATTATCTACATGAAATCAAAAAAGCAACAGTTAGAATTAAAAAGCAATATGGTATTAGATTCATACGTTGGGCTATTGAAAAGTTCCTGGTTTTAAAGGTGTTGCGAAAGGCTATGTTGGAGGCCCAACTCCCATCCTCTTTTACAGGGCTTAGGAAAACTGAAGCACCGCTGCAATAAGTGTGTGAGTCTGAGAGAGGAATGTGTTGAATAAAATCATAATTAACTGATTCTCCTGTATTTTCTTTTACCCAAAGCCAGGAACTTTTCGGCACCCCTTTTAAAATTTTTTATAAAGCTAATGCCATAAAGTGACGTCGCACGGATTTGATCCTGGAATGTAAAGTTCCAGAGAAATATAACAAAAGGCATTAAATGTGAACATCCAGAGGATGGGAGTTGGGCCTCCAACATAGCCTTTCGCAACACCTTTAAAACCAGGAACTTTTCAATAGCCCAACGTATGAATCTAATACCATATTGCTTTTTAATTCTAGGGATTCAACAAAAGCAATGTTCATATCTATAAACAAGTCATGAAATGGCTTGTTCTTCTCCTTTGAGTTGTCCAGCAGAAACAGTTAAATATCTTATATTTCCTATACAAATATAATCAAATGCACCGGAGGGAAAATCCTACAGGAATTACCTTGTGTTCTATAGAGCTCTTTACCCTCAGTTTACGATACCTCACCAAATCATCCGTCGTTTTCAGTATCGATATTACTCTACCAATTCAAGGTGGCAAGATGGCAGAATCGTTAGCACGCCAGGTGAAATGCTTAGCGTTATTTCGTCTGCTGCTACATTCTGAGTTCAAACTCCACCGAGGTCGACTTTACCTTTCTTTCTTTCAGGATCGATAAACTAAGTACCAGTGAAACACTTGGATCGATGTCAACGACTAGTTACCTCCCCTCAAATTTCAGGCCTTGTGCCTATAGTGGAAAAGATATTGCTTCACCAATTTCATGTCATACAACCAATCATTTAGAAGGCTCGAACTCGGAAACTGATTGCTTATAAAGTAATCGATAATTATACTCTCTCAAAAATATCGTCTATTCTCCTATTTCCTGACATATAAGTCGTATTTTTCTTCATTTAGAAAAGTAGTTTCCTGATTTCTTTACTTCTCCATCGTAAAGTGCTTCAACATAATTGACCTCCTTGTTTGCGAAGCAATCTGAAGATCAAATCGGAGTCGAGTTTCGTTTCTTATATGTGAAATCTATACTTGTTTATACGCCATTTTCAACGCAAACGATCAACTGCGTAATATTCCCAAGTACTTCTTTGATCTTGCAATTATCATTGGTATGGTTGTATATTATCTGTGTGTTTCTTTTATTTTAGCCTTTCTCTGGATATCTAAGACATTCTTTGATCTCGTGCTGTGTAAACAAAGAATATTGAGCTAAGAGATCTACGTTCAATGATATTCCACGATCATTCGCCGCGGAACGCATTTCAAAAGCCCGCCAGACTTACAATCATTTCAGTTCTAACACATATCACCGATTTCTTACGACTATCAAATAATTTCTACAACCAAACTCTAATGCGTGCAACCACAACAACGTTCTTTCAACCACTACCAACTTCTAACGAACACATCTCTCTCACTTATTCGCTTATTTAATTCTTTCAACTATTACAATTTATACCAACAGGGATCTGTCCCATAAACTTTAAAATACTTTCGCCAATTTTATAACAACATACATGCAATGCAAACAGCCATTAACATTCATTTCTCGATATTTTTTCACTAGATTGTGTAGTTAATACCCAGGCTCCGCAAGTATAACATGATTATTAAAGTTATCATCATCACTGGGTATGGGCAATGTCATGCAGCAATTTATAAACTTCATCATTCCAATATCGACCTAATTATTCTATAATCAGAGAAATAATAATAAACACAATAACAATAATAATACTTTTTACTATGGGAACAAGGCCTGAAATTTGGGGGAGAGTTTAAGTAGATTGCATCTTTTTCAGTGTACAATTTATTTTATCGACCCCACAAGGATGAAAGGCAAAGTTGACCTCGGTGAAGTTTGAACTCACAACGTAGCGGCAGACGAAATATCGCTTAGCATTTCGCCTGGCGTGCTAACGATTCTGGATACAAGTGAAGCAGTTTTGAAGAAAAAGGATTAGTTAATAGAATTGACACAACCATTTGACTGATGTATATTTTATTGACACCGAAAGGATATATTGATCTTTGCGAGTTTTGAACTCAAAACGTAAAGTGTTGGAACAAAGAGCGCCAAATATCCTCCTGACGCTCCCACCACCCAGGCACCACCTCACTTTCTATTGTCTGATATATATATATATATATAT
>NC_068986.1:32670032-32672612 GCF_001194135.2 Octopus bimaculoides | reverse complement strand
GGCAGTAAGATTTTGAAGGACCATAGTTGAAACCACTGACTCCACTGATTGGTGTGTTATTTTATTGTCATTGATGAAAGGCAATGTTAACCTCGATGGTATTTGAACACAGAACCTAGGCACAGGAATATCTATCGTAAAAAGCTCGTTTCCTAAACACACGGTTCCGAGTTCTGCTGGAAGCTTAGGCAAGTGTCTTCTACTACAGTTTGGGGCCGACCAAAGCCTCGTGAGTGGATTTGGTAGGCGAAACTGAAAGAGACTTAGGGGGCGAGCTGGCCGAAACGTTAGCACGCCGGGCGAAATGCTCACCAGTATTTCGTCTGCCGTTACGTTCTGAGTTCAAATTCCGCCGAAGTCGACTTTGCCTTTAATCCTTTCGGGGTGGATAAATTAAATACCAGTTACGCACTGGGGTTGATGTAATCGTCTTAATCCCTTTGCCTGTCTGTGTCTGTCCCCTCTATGTTTAGCCTCTTGTGGGCAATAAAGAAATAAGAAACTGAAAGAGACTATTATGATGCTCAGGATAGTGATAAACATGATGCCGATAATATTTAATTCTTGATTTGCAACCAGGGCACATACAAAAACAGACAGACGGATAGACACATTAGGTTAATATTTAAACAAAGCCAAACACAAAATCAAATGAAATAAGCTCCCATGCATCAATGCATTTAGTTTAGTTAAAATATTCTCAAAAGCTAAATGAATTAGCATCATTAAGCAGAAAAAGAAAGGAAGAAAATAATGACTGCATTTTGATAGAATCACCCAAAATTCAACACAAGATGAGCAGTCACTCAGCACATCTAGACGAACGGCACAGCTCTAATGCAGTATGAGGCTGATTTGCTTGCAGCTAGAACATAGAAAAGCAAGTTCAAGCCATCCGATAGCAACTCGAGAAGGGTCTTCTATAAACGCTTCCGTCTTCTATAAACGCTTAACTGCCGTGCGTTGTCCCCATATAACTTTTAGACTGGAATTTTGCTCTTCACTTGAACTGGGAGGGATGTGTTCTAAGTGTCAGGCTCTCGACGCTCGCTATATTGTGGTTAATTACCGTTCAGTTGAGGATATTCTAACATTTAATTATTACTGGAGCATTTTGTGAATTGATGCCTGAAATTTTATTTTGGTTTGGGCTTCAAGAATAAATCGAATTCGTCTAGAGGTGTCTGTCTTAATCTTTTCTGTAAGAATGAGAGTTGTGATTTGAGAAAGATTTAACTTCTGTTTCTAAGGCATCCACCGATTATGTAGAAGTCTCTTTACACAAAGGCACAAAAGTAAACTAATACTTTTTGAACAATGTTAGGATCGTGAGCCCTGCTAAATGTTTATATTTTCAGAACATACAAACCGCTTAAGTGAGGAAGTTTCACAATCATAACGACTGTATGTTCTGAAAATGTAACTTTCTCAAATAAAGTACACTTCATATTCAACGTCCTGGTGATGTTACCGTGGTACTCAACAATGAATTCACCACATCTTATAGCAGACGTTTCTACATAAGTTTCTACACAAATATATTTGCATATAGAATCAAACGCGTGTGTAACTAGTTAACAAAAACAGAAAAGATTAAAGACATAAACACACATACGTATATCCTTTCTTTCCCATCCTCTACTATACAAATGTAGTTATAAATGCACACACGCACTTATATATATATATATATATATATATATGTGTGTGTGTGTGTGTGTGTGTGTGTGTGTGTGTGTGTGTGTGTGTGTGTGTGTATGTGTGTATGTGTGTGTGTTTGCGCGTATATATACGTATTTATATGTATATGTATATATATATACTTATATATGAGTTCATGGATATATACCTATATTCACACGTAAAACACTCACGCACATGTACACACACATATACAAGTATACTAGAATATATGTAGATACATACACACACACACACACACATATATACACACATACATATTCACATGCATATAATATGCATTTGCCTATATATACTGACACAAATATGTATATGTACACACACACACACACACACACACACACACACACACACTCAATTCCTAATGACGTACATAAATGATAATCTGTACAGTTTATGTGTCACATTAGATGCGAATTTAGCTTTAAGCCAAACTTTGGCAGAATAGATTTGCTGGAGTTCTTTCTTTTTGTATAATTTGTCATTTTACTTTACTACCATAACGTTTTGCCTTTTGTTATTGTTGTTTTTGTTGTTTTTCCTTCCTTAAGGCATCTCATTAATGCAAAGTTGCTTCTGTTTTTTTTTTTATTTATTTTCATTTCTCTTCACTTGCTTGGCTATGAATAGTTTTAACTGTAATTTTGATCCACGTATCTTGAATGGCCATTGAAAATAACGGGGAGTTATTATTATTATTATTATTATTATTATTATTATTATTATTATTATTATTATTATTATTATTATTATTATTATTATTATTAACATTACTATTACTATATTACATTAATATTATGATTATTATTATCATTTGTTATTATTATCATTAATATAATTTTAAAATCAAAATAAAATTGATAATAATGATTTCTTAAT
>NC_068986.1:32668546-32669587 GCF_001194135.2 Octopus bimaculoides | reverse complement strand
TCTCTCTCTCTCTCTCTCTCTCTCTCTCTCTCTCTCTCTCTCTCTCTCGTTATGTATATACATATATTTATGAAACCAAAATGCAATGTATCTATCGAATCACTGTTGATACCTATTAGGAAATTGTAATTATAAATAAAATTTTATCAAGAGTTCAACAGTAGATCGTTCTACTTCGACATAAGGGGCTCTAGTAAAAGCCCTTTTCTATAACACACATATGTTCACTCAAAAGAACCGATGTTCTCTCACGTTACAGAGACCAGCAGAAGTTCATTCTTATAATCTAGTCTAAATTATAGCCATGATAAATGTCTGACGATGTCAACTACCAGTTGCGATGGTAGCTGAAATACTGAGGTCAAGGACACAATACAACAGCAATTTAATGTCATCAAGAAAAAACAAAGTGATAAACGAATTAAAAAATGTAAAAGAATAAGATTTTGGAGATACTAAATTCAGTTATCACGCCAGTAGAATAACAAAAGTTTTCGCCATCAAACTTACACTAAAATGTCATTCTTGATATCAATATTATAACAATTCAGTGAAACATGATACATTAACGACATGTGTGAACAATGACATAGCATCTAAGTAATTCCGAATTGCAATGTAGAGGAAAATATGAGGAAAACAAACTTATCGTCATAGAATATACCTAAGGAAAGGGAGAGAGAAAAAAACTTACATAATAAAGACTATCGATGAATAAATACACTCGAGACTTAGTATCTGGGGATCAAATTTTCATTCATTTATGTACATAACATTTAAAAATCCATGTGTATGTGTATGTGTGAATGCATATGTGTAAATGTTCCTGTGTATGTTTATGCGTGTATGCGCGCACGTATACCGTGTGCTTATGAATCTATATATATATATATATATAAATACATGTGTGGGTATGTATAACTGCATATGGGAAATACAAAAACATATATATATACATACATATATGCATATATATATATATATATATATGGTACATATAAGAAGCCTGTCGTATATATATATATATATATATATATATAT
>NC_068986.1:32667145-32668362 GCF_001194135.2 Octopus bimaculoides | reverse complement strand
TGTGTGTGTGTGTGTGTGTGTGTGTGTGTATGTATGTATGTATGTATATACAAACAATATATGAGTATATGCATATATATGTACATGTATGTATATACGTTCATCCACATGTACATATAGATACATAACTGGGTACATGACGTGGCAAAAGAACAAGGACAAAAATGGTAAACAAGGTGCTCCTCCCGCCATCGCTTGACACCCTGTGCTGGTATGTTTATGATCCTGTAACTCCTTCACTGGTCTTCAGCCGATGGGCGGCTGAGACATATGTATGAATATGTGGCTGTGTGGCAAGAAGCTTTTTCTCAACCTCATGGTTCGAGATTCAGTCCCACTGCGTAGCACCTTGGGCACGCGTCTTTTGCTATACCTTCGGCCGAAGTAAACCTTGGTAGTGGATTTGGTAGACGGAAACTGAAAGAAGTATGTCGTAAAGATACACACACACACACACACACATACGTATATGTATATATATATATATGTGTGTGTGTGTGTGTGTGTGTGTGTGTGTGTGTGTGTGTGTGTGTGTGTGTGTGTTCTGTTTGATTCAAATTCGTTGGTGCTCTCACTTTTAAGCGTGATGCTTCAGTCACTTTGAATTTGATTGAAAGAAGCTGATTATTATTACTGTAAGGTGGGTTGCGATTGGTCGAGGTATGTCATGTGGTGTCATCATTTGATGTTGGTATATCGGTATATTAGTGACAACAGTTAGTTGATAAAGACCTCATGCTGAACAGGAAATCGACCGCCAGGTGGACAGGAAATCGACCGCGTGGTAGGGAGAGAATCGGTCGGAGTGTTGGAGGAGTAATAGGAAAAGGCGGTATGCGCAAGTATATAGTTGTATATGTGAGTGAATGGACGCGGTCACATCGTTTTGTGTGCATGACTGTATTGATTCGAGCGTGCGCATCTGTCCGCATCTATTGTCGCTGATATTCCAATATACCGACATTAAATCACAGCCCCACGTGACCTTCCTCGACTAATCGCAGCCCACCATGCTGCAGTAATAATCGATGTCAAATTCCAAATGGCTGAAGACTAGCATCACACTTGAAACTCGGAGTACCAACGAAGTTCAATGAAACTGTCTTGATCCATACATGCAACTCCCAATAAATGTGTTGAGTGCCGTACTTTCGTTTGTTCACTCACTCGTATTAGTATTTATATAAGTATATATATATATATATATATATATATAT
>NC_068986.1:32661295-32663795 GCF_001194135.2 Octopus bimaculoides | reverse complement strand
ACAAACATCTCTTCATTCGTAGATTTCAACCAATATTAGCGAAGAATCACGGTTTGGCATTGCAAATGCTGTGAAGTCCGTGGTAGACCCTGGCTGTAATACAAAGTGTTCGATCTTTGACTAGGTGTCATGTCCTTCTGACCCTGTCTCGTGTTAAATATACAACTGCGCTGGAAATTTTGAATTATTAGTCACAGTAATAAGTCAGTCCGATATCAAATGTAATTATATTTATTCACTCACACGTATACTCAAACATATAGACAGAAGCATACACACACATATATCTATGGCAATTACGACGTATATTATCCACTAAAACACACACAAGAAAATTTTAACTTTAGTTAATCATTTATTATTTCATGTCCAAATTTTTAACTTCAATTTGTAGAAAAGACCCTCCATTATCTATCAGACAATTAAGGTACACAGACATGCAGGAAGTAAATAGACACCGTTAATTTCCAAAATTTCTGATCTAAGCATCTTAATATGTTTTCAGCGGTGTAGAATATACAAGTATATTCTTTGTCATTCCAGGTGCCATTATATTAAACATTTGCGAAGAGTAGCCATGCCACGCACAAAAAATTCAGCAGAACTGTCAGATTTTCAAAGAAGTCGTATTGTTGGGCAATCTGAAGCTGGTCTTAGCCAGCGAAAAATTGCCGAAAATCTTCAAATTCCTCTTGTTACTGTTAATAGAATTATAGTGCAATTCAAAAGCCAAGGAAAAGAATCAACAGATTCTCATCCCAGCCGACCTGGGTCCTCGGAAAGGAAGCTTCGCTGTTTGAAGAGAATTGTGGAAAACGAACCCTGTTCGAATGTTTCTGACATTGTAAAACAGTCAAAAGTTAGTCCAAGTACGTGTCCTGTCCAAGTCCAAGTACATACCTGCATAAGCTTTAATTAATATCAAATAAATGATTTTGAAAATTAAAGGTTTCTATTTACTTCCTGCATGTCTGTGTATATCGCCCCACTCTAACAACATGATTCGCGTGCAGTGGCCCACATTGCAGCAGCACATGCTAATGAAACAGCCTACAACAGCCGTTGAAATATTTCCAACTTTACAGAATGAATAGCTTATAATGTATGCTTATATACATACATATAGGCATTTACACAGATATATAGATATATATGTGTATGTATAGCTATCTATCTATCTATATACATAGCTACTCTTTATATCTCTGTATATGTGTGCATGTGTGTTTGTGAGTGAATGTGTATGTATAATGCATCATAATGTATGCTTACATACACACACACACACACACACACACACACACACACACAAGTCATGAGATCTGCAAGGTGCTATGAACAGTTATATTCAATCCAGGCTCTAATAGAAAAAATTGAGGAATTGATCGCTTTAAAATGCATAAATATATAACCAGAAAAGGTTTCAAGCAATGTTATACCATACCGCTCTTCTCTTTTGGTTAATAGGATACTTACTTCCAAATTATCGCTCCAAGGGCTAAGGTTCCTAACCGTTGAGGACCCCATATGCTTACCATAGCACAAAGCATCCTCATTAATATTAATATTTCTCCTAAAATAGAAAGCATTTTAAATCCAATCATTTGCTGATCCGCTCTTTTTCGAAACAAAATTATATACACAATGAAATACAGTTCTTTTCTGAGGGTGGCTTTTGTTGCTACTAGCCAAAATGTTTCATCAAGAAAACCATTAATTAGTTTGATTATCAAAGTCATAATCATCAACTCACATCAACACCTGTCTTAAAAGTGATTTCTGTCTAGCTTTTGCCATTCGAACCGTAATCTTAAAGATTTAAACTATTTTTTTTATGTATATCGCCCCCCCCCCAGCCGTACCAGCGTTCATCTCCCATTTTCTTGCCATGCATAATGTGACTAGATTCAATGGAGTCGCACTCACCAATCGTCCCTATGAGCAAAGTGCAGAGCGACTTGCCCATAACAGACCCAAAGCGTCCTCTGTGTATCTTAAAAGGCTATTAAAAGAAGTTAAGGTAGGACTTGCACTCCGACCTCCTAAAACTCTCATCAGGATCAATTACAAAAAAACAGATACGTGGTTAAGAGGGTTGTCGCCTACGTAGTGCAAAGGTATCATCCGTCAGGAATAGGGCAATCACCAACAAATGATGGATGCAGTGATATGCTGTTACAGCGCAATTCCCCCATACTACTACTACTACAGCTTAGGTATAAGAATCCTTTGAAATGTCTTTCTTTCTTGCCGTTTTCTTCTCTGCAAGCATCAGGCCTGCTTTATGCATGCAGTTCCAGAGTTAGTAATAAGCTGTGCGCAGAAACCCCATCAACCTATCCGCTTGATAAGTACGTTACACACACAAACTCACACATACGCACAGAGACACACAAACACATACAGAAAAACACATACATATATACGCACACATATTGTCTATCTGTGTGTGCATATATGTATATATATATATGCATATATATATATATATATATATATA
>NC_068986.1:32660005-32661046 GCF_001194135.2 Octopus bimaculoides | reverse complement strand
TATATATATATATATATATATATATATATATATATATATATATATATAGAGAGAGAGAGAGAGAGAGAGAGAGAGAGAGAGAGAGCTAGATAGATATGTATGTATGTATGTGTACATATGTATATGCGCATGTGCGTGCGCGTTGTGTGTGTATACATGTACAATCTTATAGAGATCAACTCGTCATTTGAACAAACAGACACAAATACAGAAAGGCGGATTGACAAACAGAGAAAAAAAACATTGAGCCTGAGTTCTTGGTATTATACGTAATTAATTGAACATCAGTATTTTCTTCTTTTTTGAGAGCGTTTGTATGGAAGTTAAAAAAAAAGAACTACACGTAGTAAAATATTAGTTCGTTAAGTATTAAGCGCGTACGTGTGAAGTTAACACTCCACATCGAAAAGCTCATAGGGAGCCCTCATTCAATTCGGACCACATTAACGTTGCTCTTAGCTGCACCTGCAATACTTATCTCATATTTTGTTTAATATGCGTTTGCGTAAACCCAAGAAAACACACCCATACACTCATGTACATCTGCACACACTCAGACACACATATGTGTGTATGTGTGTATCCGTCTGGGTGCGTGTGTTAGTGTGTAGATAAATACACATGCATGCATAGAGAAACTTATATGCGCTATGTATACACTTATTTATGCACGCACATAGACACTGAAGACCCACCCAGGCTCCACTTCACGCACTGAATAACCTGATAACAGAAAAGTCAACATCAAACGACCCGACCCACCCAGCGACCCACATATCACAGACAATAACGCTTTTACATTAAAGAAAGAAGACATTTTCATTGGATCACACACATACGAACACACATAAACACACACGCAAACACTCATCTTAACAAACACACGACACACATTCACACGTAGGGATATATGTGTGAGTGTGTGTATGTATATATATGTGTGTGTATGTGTGTGGTGTGTATGTGGGTGAACGCGTGTGCGTAATGCATCATAATGTATGCTTATATACATACATATAGGCATTTACACAGATATATAGA
>NC_068986.1:32657442-32658701 GCF_001194135.2 Octopus bimaculoides | reverse complement strand
GCTCATAGTGTGTCCAACGAATCCTCTACATCCACCTTCGATTGGAAAATGCGTTGCTTTCCACCGTGCGTCTTCACATTCCTCGAGGAGATTTTCATAACTGTCGAGCCGAGCGGCGTCCGTGTTATCCTCATGGAGAACCGTTAACTTGACTAGATTTACCATTTCCTTTCTTTCTCATCATATGATAATATCCGGCTTCTTCGTAACTGGTAAAGAATGGTAAAGAATCCTTGAAATCCTGATAGATCTGCAGCCACCTCCCAATAGCCGTTCCACTTTTCATCGCTCACAGGACGTTTCTTCTTCTTCAAACGGATCCGCTGTCCTGAATGCACGAAGTCAATGAAATCTCTGGTTGGTTTCTTCAGTGATTTTGTAGGATGTCAAAAATGATCCGAAATAATAGAACCATTTCTATATGAAGCACAATTAAAAATTTTACTAGTTAAAATCTTTTAGTGATTTATTATACATTTTTATACGCAATTTTCATATACGTAGACATATTGCTTTCACTGGTCGTGTTTCTGACGTAGCAGAATATTTTCTATATCTTAATGATTCTTTTAATTTTTTAAATAACAATGAACTCGTTGAAGTATCTTTTTACCTCTCTTCATCCTAATTTAGAAATACGTTATTGACATTGCTATCTTGTTGCTATTTAACCGCCGTTACAGTTGTTGTTGCTACAGAATTATCAATTCATCTGTTGCAAAGAAGATAACAATGGTCATGATTAAGATGATGAAGGGTATAATTATATTATGTTCGTGGTGATGATGACGACGATGATGATTATCAACTTCATCATAATCATCTTCTTCATCAAAAAAACCACCATCACCATCACCATCGTCGTCGGCATCATGACTAACATCATCATCACGATTGTCTATATTTTTAGTACCCATTAAAACAGTGAATAATTATATATATTTCCAGCTACTTCTCTCTCTCTCTCTCTCTCTCTCTCTCTCTCTCTCTCTCTCTCTTTCCTTTCTGTCACTCCTCTCTCTCTCTCTTGTTTCTCTGACTTTCTCTCTTACTTTTTCATTCTCTCTCTCTCTCTGTCTCTCTGTCTCTCTGTCTCTCTGTCTCTCTGTCTGTATCTGTCTCTCTGTCTCTCTGTCTCTTTGTCTGTCTCTCTCTTTCCTTTCTCTCACTCCTGTCTCTTTCTCTTTTGTTTCTCTGACTTTCTCTCTTCCTCTTTCACACGCACTCTCTCTCTCTCTCTCTCTCTCTCTCTCTCTCTC
>NC_068986.1:32656393-32656835 GCF_001194135.2 Octopus bimaculoides | reverse complement strand
AAAAAAAAACTTCAAGTTGAATTATTTAAACTGGAAATGGGAAACATATCAAATAAAGATTTGGTTCTCTGAAGTGTTATATCTTCCTTATATTATAATAGTAAAAACTGCATCTCTATAATCATTCATAATTAAACACACACACACATACACTCACGCATAGGCACGCACACACACGCACACACACGCATACACACGCGGACTCATGCACACATACACACGCAAATACACATAGGTATGTGTACATATTTCTTTATGTATCTATATGTACATATCACGTAATCGAAATCAACAAGACTAACGGAGGTTGTTATACATCGCTAGTCACAATGCGCTTTGCATCGTTTCAGCTTTCCAATGATGCCAGTCCGGTGAATAGATGAGTAGGTGTATATATGTGTGTGTGTGTGTGTGTGTGTGTGTGTGTGTGTGTGTGTGTGTG
>NC_068986.1:32651767-32653517 GCF_001194135.2 Octopus bimaculoides | reverse complement strand
ATATATATATATATATATATATATATATATATATATATATATATATATATATATATATATAGATATATATAGATATATCCATACATGTACATATATAATGTCTATGCATATATATATGTATATATACGTATATATATATATATATATATATATATGCATATATATACTTGTATGTATAAATATACATATATATATATATGCATATATAACTTAATCTTGGATCCTTGTTAGTGGATATGAAATCGAATATTATTAGATACAACATTATTGGATATCATTGTATTGAATTCATTGATCGATAATTGCATTATGTTCGTCATTAGCTTGTTCTCTTCACGTGTTGTTGTTGTTGTTGTTGTTGTTTCTGTCATTGTTCTGGTTATTTTTGTTATTGTTGTCTTTGCTGCTGCTGCTGCTGCTGCTGCTGTTGTTGTTGTTTTTGTTGTTGTTGCTCTTACCGCCGTCGTAGTAATCGCCAGTGTTATTACTGTTGTCTTATCTAAACACTGTCTGATAAAAAGCTAGAAAGGTCACCACCAGATTGTATATAGTCATACGACTTTTTCAATCAGAACCGATTTGAGTAGTCTCAAATCAGCTTTGATTTCGAAATCGTATCATCAAAGCCAATCTAGCCGTGACCTTTCCATCTTTCTATCAGACAGAGTTTAGATAGTACTACATTATCAAATGTCTACTCCATCTTTTCATGACAGCAACGTAAGATTTGTTTCAGATTTGACTGCTATTTCTAGGAAGTAAATTTACCAGGTAAGGGCTGCTTCGTGAATTCACTCAGCTTGCGTTGTGTTACCTGGCAATGGAATGAATGATGCAATACCACTCTATAACTGAATCTTTGGACAAATTGTCCGTTCATCCATAACCTACCTGGAGCTATTAGTTAGGAATTTAATATGAGAGAATGCTGCTGCTGATGATGATGATGATGATGCTGTTATCCTTGCTGTTGTTGTTGCGGCTGTTGTCGATGATGATGATGACGATGACGATGACGATGATGGTGATGATGATGATGGTGGTGGGGGTGGTGGTGATGATGATGATGATGATGATGATGATGATGATGATGATGACGTCGTTGATGATGACGACGATGACGACGACGATGACGACGATGACGATGACGACGACGATGACGACGATGACGACGATGATAATAATACCGACGACGACAACGGCGACGCTGATGGCCGTGGTGGTGATGACGGTGATAATGATGATTATGATGATCGTGTTGATCTTGATGATCATGATGGTTATCATAGTGATGATGATGATGATAATGATGACGACGACGACGACGACGACAATAACTACAAGAGATGACATTGACATTGTCGCCGCTGTTCTTGCCATTGTTTTTGTGAGTCTGTTGCTGTTTAGCTCTTGTTCTGGGTTGAATTGATAGATCTATAAAGAAAAGCATCGTAGCTATCGTCATCACATATTTGTATATAGACGTAGGAGTGGCTGTGTGGTAAGTAGCTTGCTTACCAACCACATGGTACGGGGTTCAGTCCCACTGCGTGGCATCTTGGGCAAGTGTCTTCTACTATAGCCTCGGGCCGACCAAAGCCTTGTGAGTGGATTTGGTAGATGGAAACTGAAAGAAGCCCGTCGTATATATGTATATATATATATGTCTGTGTTTGTCCCCCCAACATCGCTTGGCAACCGATGCTGGTGTGTTTATGTACCCCTAACCTAGCGGTTCGGCAAAAGAGAC
>NC_068986.1:32649426-32651715 GCF_001194135.2 Octopus bimaculoides | reverse complement strand
AATAGAATAAGTACTAGGCTTCCAAAGAATAAGTCCTGGGGTCGATTTGCTCGACTAAAGGCGGTGCTCCAGCATGGCCACAGTCAAAAGACTGAAACAAGTAAAATAGTAAAATAGTAAAATAGTATGTGTGTGTGCGTGTGTGTGTGTGTGTGTGAGAGAGAGAGAGAGAGAGAGAGAGCGAGAGAGAGAGAGAGAAAGAGAGAGAGAGAGAAGCAAATAAGCATACAGCCAGAGAGCTAGTATGAGTATGCGCCTGTTTCTAGCTCTTCGCCCAACCGCCTAGAGTTTCTCTCAAGTTTACAGAGATGTTAGTATGCAGCATACACTGACAAGAGAACCTCCTGTCGTATGACATCACTAAAATTATTCTGTAACTGTATAGCTAACTCTCGCAAACTCAGTTCACTTTTTGTAAATAGGCACCATGCGACGTTATTGTGAGAGCAATAAAATTAACGACCGTATGGTTTTAATTTGCATCACTGCTTTCAAATCCTCCCATGCGAAACTGTTAAAAAAAAATAACATTCAAACCTGGCTACTCCTATCGATGATAGGAGATCAACCAATAAATATAATACCATGTGATCAACCAGCCAATAAGTATCTATCGTGAATGCTTTTGTCGTATGTCTTTCGCGTTTAAACCACTGAGATGTCGTCGATCCATGTCGACTGGCTGCATCTTCTCGCTCGACAGTGACCTTATCCATTACGAATGAGTTAAATGAATGAAACAAAACTCCGGTGGATTTGTCTTTCTTCCTCTCTATAATGCTTCACTTCTCTGAGAAGTGAGTCACGTAATCAACTGGCTTTATGCTGTGTCTGTACGGCTTGTTGTCCTCATGGGAACGTACACAATCCAACGATGCTAGCATTGGAAGCATTCTTTCATTATATATTAATTCCATTGTTAACAGCATACACCGTTGGGGGGCGTCTTTGTAATAAAGATTTCTGATTTAAGCACTAGGCCAGCAATTTTGATGGGATGGGGGGTTAGTTATTACTATCGACCCCAATACATCACTGGTATGTTATTTTAAGGATTTTTTACGAAAGAAAAGTAAAGATAGGCGCAGAAGTGGCTGTGTGGTAAGTAGCTTGCTTACCAACCGCATGGTTCCGGGTTCATTCCCACTGCGTAGCACCTTGGGCAAGTGTCTTCTACTATAGTCTCAAGCCGACCAAAGCCTCCACTTATAACCAAGTAGCTGTAATAGAATACACTTAGAGAAAATGATGCACAAGGAGATCCAGTCCCTGATGTAATGATTTCGAAATGAACTTCTTAATAATTCGGTATAAAAGCACCTCATCAGAAACTACCGTGTAGTGGGTCGCAGTCAAAACGTTAGCACACCGGGTGAAATGCTTATTGGTATTTGGTCAGTCTTTACGTTCTGGGTTCAAATTCCGCCGAGGTCAATTTTTCCTTTCATCCTTTCGGGGTCGATGAATTAAGTACCTGTTGAGTACTGGAGTCGATTTAATCGACTGGCCCCTGCCCCAAAATTTCGGGCCCTGTGCCTAGAGTAGAAAAGAATATTATTACCGTAGTACGGTTACGACTACGAGGATTTTAGTTGATCAACGGAACAGCCTGCTCGTGATATTACCGTGTAAGTGGCTGAGCATTCCACAGACACGTATACGTGTATGTGTACATACATATGTATGTATGGGAGGAGGTGGCTGTATGGTAAGAAGCTTGCTTCTCAACCACATGGTTGCTGGTTCGGACGAACCAAAACCTGTGGGTGGATGAAAGCTGAAAGAAGCCCGTCGAGTGCGTAGGTGTGTGTCTGTGTTGTCGCCCACCATATCTCTGTAACCTAGCGGTTCTGGGAAAGAGAACGATAGAATAAGTACCAAGCTTAGAAGTAAAACAAACAAAAACATGTCATTGAGGTCGATTCATTCGACTAAAAAGAAATTCAAGGCGGTGCCCCAGCATGGCCTCAGACTAACGACCTGGAACGCGTTTAAATGATAAAGGAGGATAAAAGTTCTGAATAGACCTCCTCCTCCTTCTCTCCCTTCTCCGCCTCCCTCGACTCTCCTCTTCTCTCTCTTCTCCTCCTCCCCGACTCTCTTCTTCTCTCCCTTTTCTCCCCCTCCTCATTCTCCTCCTCTTCCTCTCCCTTCTATTCTCCCTTCTGTTCTCCCTTCTTCTCCTCCTCTCCCTTCTTCTCCTCCTCTCCCTTCTTCTCCTCCTCTCCCTTCTCCTCCACTTCTCTCCCTTCTCCTCCTCCTCTCCCTTCTCCTATTACTCTCCCTTCT
>NC_068986.1:32644565-32645902 GCF_001194135.2 Octopus bimaculoides | reverse complement strand
ATATATATATATATATATATATATATATATATATATATACATATATCACATATTTATATACGCATATATATATACACATATATATATATTATTTTGGCTATTGTTATCTTATGATTCGTAATGCACTATTATTCTGTCGGCCATCTGATATTTTTTATGATATAATTTTTGTTTTAGTATACTTTTTTATTATTTTTTTATTATTAATTTTACGGCTGCATCTTTTTTTTTTTTTTTTTTTTCCTGATTGCGAAACCTGTTAAGTAGCCAATTATTTCTATTATTGTCTGATGTGGCATTCATTTTGAAGTCCAACTAATTTTATTAGAAGTCCACTCTAAGTTTTGTTATTACCAGCACTCCAGAGTGGAAATGTAATAATAATAGAATTGATTGTAAGCTAATGTTAACGTTTTTAATTTTCTATGAAACTATAAAAAGCTAACTAGAACTTAATTTGCAGTGAAAGATTACTCAATGAGAGGTTGTTTTTTTTTTATCAGATCTGTGTTGTCAGAGCTAAGGAGCAGAGTCCATACGCGCAAAGGATGACAAACAATTCGATGGAGATAAATAAACAGAGGCGCAACCTGACAACAAATCTATAATTTGATTGTTGGTAAATCGAACCATTAAGATTCTAAGTTGATGCATAGGGCTATCCACCAGAACTTAGATGGGAGGTTACGTAGTGGTACCAGCAGCTGCTGACGTAATGGTATGATTAGTGGTATGTACTTTAATGAGGAGTAATTCTTCTGTATTGCATAGACTAATCGGTGTTTGTTTCTGACTATTCTTGGTCATGAGGAACTTTATGTACACATTCGCTCCAGCTGACAACAGATGTCCGAAAGTTGTCGGTACAGATCATTTATCTGTATTGCACCACGTAAGTGGCCATAAATCAGGGGTCAGAATTGTTACCGATGTTCTTCATAGTAACTTTCATTTTGTGGGACCAGGTTTTGTGCCAGCAATTTTGGTGCAATGCCAGCAAATTTTGGGGAGGCGTTAAGTTGATTACATCGAATTCAGTGCGCACTTGGTAGTTATTTTATCGACCTCGAACAGATGAAAGGCATAATAATAATAATAACAATAATAATAATAATAATATTAGACAATACGAATAGCGCTCTTCGTATAGTCTATTTACCTTTGTGAGGAGTTACGTCAAAATTTTCAGAATAATAATAATGATAATAATAATGATAATAATAATAATAATAATAATAATAATAATAATAATAATAATAATAATAATAATAATAATAATAATAACGATGACGATGACGACGACGACGACGATGACGACGACGATGACGAAGACGATG
>NC_068986.1:32640730-32644325 GCF_001194135.2 Octopus bimaculoides | reverse complement strand
GATGATGATGATGATGATGATGATGATGATAGCAACAACAACAGTAATAGCAAGAACAATAATTCTTGATATGTTTCTATAACATTTCACCAATTCTGGAGAAGTTTTCATTCTTTTTATTCTTTTTATTTATTTATTTATTTTCTACCTTCTCCAACAAAGTGAAATTTATTGCTATTCAATAAAACTTCTTACAAAACTCATCCAAAGGATATGAAAAATGAAATTAATGGTGGAAAAAAAAAAGAAAACAAACATAAACATTTTAACAAAAATTAATCACGTAATTATTGATTTGTTTTCGAGAACGACTTAGTGAAGACGGTTGGCTAGCGGCAAACCGGATCTTTATTTTTATAAGATAGGGAGGTGAGAAACGAGAGGCTGAATTTGTAACCTTTGCACGCCCTTCTCCCAGACTGGTGAGATGGTGATGGCTAATGCATATTCTAGAAATCTGAAGGTCAATACATGGAGGAAAATGTATGTAGGAGGGTAACTTTTCTGGGTTTGCTTCCAATGTTTGAAACAGAACGAACTTGAACAAAGACATTCCATGAACTTCTACGTGGTTGATCGATCTGCTTAAAAAAGAAGCTAAATATCCCTAAAATTAGTGCTTAAATTCTTTTTTTCCTTTTTAGAATATAATGGATTGAATGGTGTTGTTCAGGGAATCCACTTTTCAAAAGAGAAGACATAAAGGAAGTACTGACTGAAATGATTTCGGATATCCTATATCACTCGATCAATGCTGTCCTGGGGCTAAACAGCAAACACCCACATACATACATACATACATGCAGGCATACATACATACATACATACATACATACATACATACATACATACATGCATAGGTACCGAACCATCTCAAGTGTAACTGTCCGAAATGGTCATGACATCTAGTACTTGACTGAAGAAAAAAGCCAAGAATAACCCGTCTTTTTTACCTGTCCTTTTAATTGTTTCTCTCGTAATAACTGGGGTGGGAATGATTAACTAGCTCCCAGTAGTTGATGAGGGGTTGTTCCTATTTAAATCTTAAGTGAACCTTCATCAAATAGATGTTATTTTGATAGAACTTCCCTTCCGAGCACCATATCCTTTTGCTCAAGTATAGAGTACGTCAATCTACGTTGTCTAATGAGTTCTTTCCTCCGAAGAAAGAAAAAAATATACAGTACGGTATTATTTGATGGAAATTAATTTAGCAGCAATTTCTAGCATTTCGAAAGATTGCATAGAGCCACTTTGTAGTGGACTGAGATATTTTAATGATATTTCAAGTAGTACAAGTAGAGGTGGATTTGTTTTGAACATCTTAGATTGTAAATGCCAGTGTGTTCTTAGCATTCAAACAACCTAGTACATTAAACAATAGAAAAATACACTAGACTTAATAAACTTAATACTCCACCACACTTAATAAACGAAACCAATGCATAAGATATAATAATACATGAGCTAAATGCGCACCAGCAATAAAGCCACTGATTAAACAAATTCATAAAATAAAGTACGAGATGCCTTGCGCCTAATCTGAAAATAACACTAATAATAATGTTGTTGGCACTCCGTGGCATACGACGACGAGGGTTCCAGTTGATCCGATCAACGGAACAGCCTGCTCGTGAAATTAGCGTGCAAGTGGCTGAGCACTCCACAGACACGTGTACCCTTAATGTAGTTCTGGGGGATATTCAGCGTGCGTGACACAAAGTGTGACAAGGCTGACCCTTTGAATTACAGGCACAACAGAAACAGGAAGTAAGACTGAGATAAAGTTTTGGTGAAAGAGTACTGCAGGGTTCGACACCATCCCCTGCCGGAGCCACGTGGAGCTTTATGTGTTTTCGCTCAATAAACACTCATATGAGTATGAACGTGAAAAATACTTATATAACATTTTTAGATAGATAAAACTTAAACCATAGTGGTCTTTTAAATTTAACATATTCAAAAGTTGAGATTTTCCCACACTCTCTCCCTTCATACACATGCACACACACACACACACACACACACGCGCGCGTACATACATACATTTATATACGTGCGTCATATCGTGCAACATGCATTGTATAACCAATATAATTGTATATTTGTTCTCCATGTTTATATACATGATGCTCCATTCTTCATCTGTATGTTGTGGAAACAACAGCAAACTAAGGATGAAAATTAATCCCAGCTTCTCAGTTCTTCACTTGAAATACAAGGAGATGAGATGAACGCTCTTTAATCCAAATTACAACGATTGTTTCCGTGCATTAGCATCACCTGTTTGTTGCTCAATGTATCGTATATCATACATATTATATATAACTATGATGGCACATGGTAGCCAATAATTTCAGAGGAGCATTGAAATGTACGTTAGAAGGTTATTACCTAGATGATATTAAATTCATATATGTATGTACACACACACACACACACACACACACACACACACACACACACACACACACACACACACACACACACACACACACACACACACACACATATATATATATATATATATATATATATATATATATATATCAGCTATACTGTAATTTATTCAATTAATGCGTTATGTATCTCACGCATTTGCAATTATTCATTATTAACATCAGTAGATTTGGAATTTATTAATTTGAGACATCCAACAATAAAACGGTCTTTACCTGAATTTCCTTCGCTAATTTCATTAGCGGAGTATACTGAGGTGTAACGTGGTTACGGGATTATCAACAGCGTGCGTTAACCAAACTTTAATGAGGTAATCCTCTTGTTGGTTTTTATAAGCAGAACCGGGAAATTATTTCTCATATATGTACGAGGCTTGGGATTTATGCATGGCAAACAGGAATCATAAATATACCAGATTCACAGAAACGCAACGATACAATAATCAGTCACAGGTACACATGATGGTACCTGTAAAATATGCATACATACATAGATATATACAGACAGATGGCTTGCTTGTTAGATCAATAGAAAGGCAGACAAAAGATAGATAGATAGATAGATAAACAGACATAATGACTGACAGACAGACGTTTGGATGGATGACGTACAGACAAACAGACAAACAGACAGATAAAATATAGATAGACAGACAGACAGACAGACAGACAGACATGCAGGCAGGCAGGCAGACAGACAGACAGACAGACAGAAAGACAGACAGACAGACAAGACAGACGAACAGTCAGAGCCTATTAGATACAAACCCACAATTACACACTCACACAAACACACTCGCAAACACACATACACTCTCTAATGGCATACAATATCTTTTGAAGACTCAGCAGTGCAACATGTGATATAAAAAATGTTCTTAGTCTAACTCTGAAGGAATGGTCTTATGGTGCTGAATGTTTTACGACTTAAAGTTAAATTTATGAGAGCCAATATCTGTAAATTATACTTCTCTAACTCTCGGCTGATATATCTTGTATATATAATATTTTCTTTATATTTCGATTCAAATGTTCAAAGCACCAAATACACGAAAATCAAACACTATGAGACTAATGTGTATATATGTGTCTGAAGGTCTCTGTAGGATATCCACATATATATATATATATATATA
>NC_068986.1:32633939-32636013 GCF_001194135.2 Octopus bimaculoides | reverse complement strand
TATATATATATATATATACATATATATATATATACATATATGCACACACATTTACACAAACACACACGTAGGTATATACAGAGATTTGAGAAAAATATTAGTCGATAGTCGCCCGTGTATGTATGTGAATTTGCAAATAGTTTTTAGGAATATGCTTGTATACATCTCCATCAGCTGGAAACGCTGCCTTCAAAATCCAACATCTTCGAACACTAGTAGTAACAACCCCAGCAGGAATATTCCTTTTCAACCTTAAGTCTACACGGTTACTATGCCCATTATTTCAAACACCATCATCACTATTACAAGCACCTGCATTACCACTATCTAATTAATGCATAACTCCTCATAAAATTTACATTCTCATCTACTCTGATCTTTTTTTTTTTTATTACTTTCCTCCCTTTGGTATCTATTAACTAGCTGTTCTTGTGTATCAAGATTTTGTTGTTGTTTTTTTTTGTCTTTTTTTTTTCTTCTTGTTGGGACTCTCATCATGTTTGTAATGGCGGCGCGACCAGTTGTGAGAGTACTAGAAATGCCATTGATTCTCCCGATGTTGATGCTGATACAGTAGTGAAAGTTTTTTTTCTTCTTTTCTCTAATATGGAATATTTTCTTTTCCATTTTATTTGTACAGTTGCATCTGTTTCTATTCTGTTTGTTGTTTATGCTTTAGATTCCGTTTCATGGCGACTGTTTCGTTCCACTTACTTCGCTCTTACCATTAGGAAATATTTGAACGACTTCACACAGCTGAAGCATTTCCTCTGATGTCAAAACGACTAATTCCCCATTGATACATACCATTACTTATGAACCTTCAATCAGAAAATGCAGAAATCTAAAGTCCAACTATAGCATATATATCTACAGCTAGTGTGGTATGAATAGCAATTATACTAATCGGTATATGTGGCTATGACAGAGCAATTGGGTAAGTCTTATTACAGACTGGTAACTAGCAAGGAGATGGCTGGTTCGCATCGTATCATCACGAAGGATTAATTTCTCTAGCGAAGACTCTTGAATTTGAACAGTTCACTTAAATGAGTTTGGAAACTCGTAGATAAAACCTTGGATCTGTAAAGATGCTAATTGTTTCGTTAACTTGTTGTGCAGAGCACAAATAAATCCGCTTCTTGTTATGTCTAGGCAAAGTTGAACTCTGCCAAACTATACAGGATGTCCACAAGGTCTGGGTACGTGGAGTAAATAAAATCATAACATAAACAATTAAATATAAGAAATTATAATTTCTTAAAGTATGTGTTAATCCCCATGCGGGGACATGGAGTAAATAAAATCATAATATAAACAATTAAATATAAGAAATTATAATTTCTTAAAGTATGTGCTAATCCCCATGTGGGAACATGGAGTAAATAAAATCATAACATAAACAATTAAATATAAGAAATTATAATTTCTTATAGTATGTGTTAATCCTCATGTGGGGACATGGAGTAAATAAAATCATAACATAAACAATTTAAATATAAGAAATAGTAATTTCTTAAAGTACGTGTTAATCCCCATGTACCCAGATTTGTGGACATCCTGTAGATAGCCTTGTTTATTGTTACTGAAAACTCATTTATTTGCATGAGTATCAAATAAAAAAAGTAGCAGCTAAATAAATCTCTTTTGTTGATTGACGACATTTTTTTCTTGGATTACGAAAGCATAAACTTGGAAAAAACGTGATATTTAAGCGACAAATCCAAGAGAGTCTATATTTCTTGCTAATGTTCGTCTCATACTCTAGTTTATGTGAAACGTACCTGTGTATAAACGTGTTGAGGTACGCTAGACCAGTAATTTCGAGGTTGCTTATGTGGTCATCAGAAACGAAATATTTTTTGAGGAGATTAATGTTGAACAGTAGTACATTCTCTTTACTTGGGGTAACGTGTATGATGTTTTTCCTTCTTTCTTCCTTTTTTTTTTTTTTTCAAAACACATTGCAATCGACCAATTCACTTAAATTAGTTTACAAAATTGTAGGTCTAACAGTAGATCTGTGAAGCAGTTAATTGTCTCGTTAGCTTGTTTTACGGAATTGAGAGCCTAC
>NC_068986.1:32630115-32633798 GCF_001194135.2 Octopus bimaculoides | reverse complement strand
ATATATATATATATATATATATATATATACAGTTGATGAGTATCGAAAATGACTATTTGGTCTAAGTATCGGAAAGCCAGCTATCCGCTATCAGTAAATATAATAAAAACACTTGATTGCTGTCTTTTCTGATTTGATGCCTCTTCTCCGGTTGTCAACTGTTCCGGTGAAGAATTCTAATTGAAGTCAGAATCTTGTGACTATGGAAGTTATATATTCCATATACTAGTCATTATCCCAAACGTCTGCGTCAATCTTGGCATTATAAATGCATTGTGTAATATTGTTTGATATAATAGGAAAGCTTCAACTGCTAGTGTTTAAATTTTGGTATAATATTCTCTGTCAATCAATCTATCATTGTTCAAATCATCTGATATGCTTCCATTGATATCTAGGTATTTGTATCAATCGATACCTAATATAGGTGGAATATCGATGCAAAGAAATTGTATAACAACATGAGAAACCGCGTGCTGAGCATCAAGACTAAGATCCGTATATTTGACTGCTATTTCTGGCCAATGTTGATATATGGAAGTGAAACACGGTTTGTAACAGAAATGAAAAGGTGTTTGGAGAGCTGTGAATTCTTAAGGATAATATTGAGGATCGCATGGACAGACAAATCGTCTAACGAAGAAGTGATCCCGGGCTGCCGTAAATAGTAAAGACTATTTCGTGAGATAAGGGCTAAACAGCTGAGATTTCTTGGTCGTGTAATGATGAAAGAGGGTCTAGAAAATTTAATGATGACCGGAAAGACTGAAGGGAAAAGAAGCAGTGCGGTAGAAGCAGTGTGGACATGATCTGACTTCGCCAAATACAGGGAAAATGCATGGAGCAGAACATGTCCATGTATGCAGTGTTCACAGACTTCACGAAGACCCTCAAACACAATATTGCATGATGCACTTTGTGTTGTTCTTAAGAAATAATGTTGTCCCCGAAAGTTCAACTTGGTCAGATCCCTATACGAAGGAATGCAAGCATTTGTAATACAAGATAGCGAGTTTGTGGTGACAAATACAGTTAAACAAGGGTGCACTGTTCTCCCTCAATCTTGCAGCAGTGTTTGAAGTTACCTTTGGGGCATGATACAGATCTGTTTAATGTTGCACTGTATAAAGCTAAGACGCGCAGTACAAGGGCCAGCACGAGGGTCCTAGTGTGAGAAATGCTGCTGGCTGATGATAGTACGCTGGTTGCCTAAAGCGCTGAAGATACACAGAAACAGGTAGATAGCTTTGCAAGAGCTACACAACTGTTCAGCTTAAAGTTTAACTTCAAAATACCGAATGCCTTTACCAGCCTGTGGAGAACGTAACTGATCCTGTAACAAAAGAAAACATCTGACCCAGTGCAAAAGGCTGACCCAGTGCAAAACATTCAAATACTTTGGCAGCAAAATTTCAGATAATTCACAAATAAACCAGGAAATCTCATACAGAATGAGCAGGGGTAGTGCTTCATTTGGCAAGCCACAGGAGGGGTTGTGGAAAAATAAGCATGTTTCTATACATGTCAGTTGTAAGGTATATCAACCTATAGTTGTTTCTTCTTTGATGTATGGAGCTAAAGCCTGGACAGTCTATGAAGCTCAACTAGTGAAGTTACATGCATATATGGTGAGACAGCTGCGACAAATCATAAATATCACTCTATTTGAAAGATCCGGGATGAACTGATCCTATGGTGTGCGCTGCTCTGCATACTATGATGGCAATCCTCATTGATTGAAGTTTATGTTGCATGACACAAATAAACAGGATAGTCAAGAACAGGCTCGCCAGACATATTGTCTACTCCTAACTATACCATGGAAGACCTTGACTGAGATTCAAAGATACAAAAAAAACAAAAAAAAAACAAAAGGAACATGAAGTGGAAACGATTTGATCATAATAAATGGCAACATCAAGCGAAAAGCCGATCAGTATAAAGAAAGCTTATCAAGTCATGCCAAAGCCATGAACAATTAAAGTCGCGACTTCTGATTGCTAATGATATGTGTATGAGATAGCCAGCTATGTATATAACTTAATGTACACAAACAACGAGTAGCCATATTTGAAAAGGGCAAAAATACTCGCCCTCAACGCGGAGATCAATATATATGTATGGACGTATTTTTTTATTCTTTATTCTATTTATTTGTTTCTGTCATTTCACTGCGGTCATGCTGGAGCACCGCCTTCAGTCGAACAACTCGACCCCAGGACTTGTTCATTTGTAAGCCTACTACTTTTTCTAACGGTTTTGTTTTGCGGAACCGATAGGTTACAGGGACGTAAACACACCAACATCAGTTGTCAAGCGTTGGTAGGGGGACAAACGCAGACGCCCAAACATATACATACACACACACACACACACACACACACATATATATATATATATATATATATATATATATATATACGACGGGCTTCTTTCAGTTTCCGTCTACCAAATCCACTCACAAGGCTTTGAACGGCCCGAAGCTATAGTAGAATAGTAGAAAACACTTGCCCAAGGTGCCACGTAGTGGAACCGAACCCGGAACCGTGTGGTTGGTAAGCAAGCGACTTACCACACACCCACTCCTGCACCTATAGTCGAAAGAAATATATCTAGGAAGTAAGACAGACAACAGGCAGAAAAAAACATGTATATCTATGTATATATATATATATATATATATATATACAGACATACACACATATATACATGTGTATGTGTGTATGTATATCTGTACGTACATACATTCATTCGCATCAGCTTTGATTCTGCTCAATAATATATCTTCAGTTTATTACACTTAAAGTAAAACATGTATTTATACTGACATTTTAACGATTTTATGTTTTAAATCTGTTGACCTTTTCGCCTGTTCTGATCAATTGAATGGTTATATCTTTTGTTAACTGTGCAGAGGGCATGGTAGCTTATATTTGCATCAATGCTAGTGGCATTCTTTATCGATTGTTGTTATTATTACATTACGAAGTTAAGGTTGCAAGTTGGCAGAATCGTTAGCACGCCGGGCGAAATGCTTCGCGTTATTTCGTTTGTCTTCACATTCTGAGTTCAAATTCCACCGAGGTCAACTTTGCCTTTCATCCGTTTTGCAGTCGATAAATTAATTACCAGTGATACAATAGGGTCGATGTAATCGACTAGACCTCTCCCCGAAAATTTCAGACCTTTAGTAGGAGAGATTATTACATTACAAAGTTATCGCCCGTGCTGTTGTAGTTTACATCGACACCAATCCTCAACTGGTGCGTATTCTATCGCACGCGAAAGGATGAAAGATAAGGTTGATCATGGCGGAATTTGAACTCAGAACTTAAAACCGGAAGAAATACTCCATAGCATGTTGCCCGCGGAAACGATTCTTATTTGTTTATTGCCCACAAGGGGCTAAACATAGAGGAGACAAACAAGGACAGACAAAGGGATTACGTCGATTAGATCGTCCTCAGTGCGTAACTGGTACTTAATTTATCGACTCCGAAAGGATGAAAGGCAAAGTCGACCTCGGTGGAATTTGAACTCAGAACGCTAAGTATTTCACCCGACTTGTTAACGATTCTGCCAGCTCGCCGTCTTCTAGCTTGTTAATTATGAATATTTGTTATTTAAAGAAACCTGTTATTTTGAGGGGAGGGGAACTTGCTGGAACTTGCTGGAACTTGCTG
>NC_068986.1:32627017-32629064 GCF_001194135.2 Octopus bimaculoides | reverse complement strand
GAAACGTCTGGATAGAATAGAGACAGCTGATGAAGGGATATTCCAAGGGGCTTTCCGTTTTCCTATGTGTTCGTTCCGTTGTCTGTAGTTTATTGTTCTAACGTCCTGTACCCTGATATGCATGTATATACACATGTAGATGTAAGTATGTACATATATGTGTGTATACATGTATATATATTCTTTGTATTATATATATATATATATATATATATATATATATTCCTAATCCGATGTTCTAACTATATTTGCCAACCCATAGCCTGCCTTTTACGATGAAAGCTCTTTTACGATGAAAGATGTTGGTTGGGATGAGCGAAAGGTTTTGTTTATGAAGATAATAATGATGATAATAATGAACACGACATTGACGACGATGATGATGATGATGATGGTCGTGGTGGTCGTGGTGGTCGTGATGATGATGTTGATAACGACGGCGACGACTACTTCGACAACGACGACGATGACGATGATGATGATGATGACGATGATGATGATGATGAAGATGATGATGATGATGGAGATGACGACGACGATGATAGCGATCATGATGGCAATGATGATGGTGACGACGGTGACGACGGAGACGTCGACGACTACTTCTACGACGACGATGATGTACATGGCAATTAACCATACCGACATACCGATGTAGGCGACGATGACGCCGACAATGATGATGATGGTGGTAATGATGATGATGGCGGCGGCGGCGGCGGTGGTGGTGGTGGTGGTGGTGGTGGCGATGATGACGACGACGACAATGATGATGACGATGATGATGATGATGATGATGATAACGACGTCGGCTATGAGGATGATGATGATGATGATTGTAATGATGATGATGATGATGATTGTAATGATGATGATGATGATGATGATGATAACGACGTCGACTATGACGATGATGATGATTATGATAATGGTGATGATGATGATGATGATTGTAATGATGAAGGTGATGATGATGATGATGAATAGTAATTATGATGACGATAACGACGACGCCGACGACGCTGACCATCGTGACGGTGACGACGACAACGACGGCCAATTAGGGTGGTGATGATGATGGTTGTAGTGATTATTATAGCTGGATGATATCGATGACGATCAATGACGGTTTTATCATGAGAGGAAAAAAAAAAATCATGCGAATGCTGACGCTTACTGTTTTTAGGTTTATTTTTATTTATTTATTTATTTATATATTTAATGCTGCTGTAGTTCCTGCTGTTGTTGCTGCTGCAACAACTCTTCGTGCTGCTGCAGTTAAAACTACTATTGCTGCTGGCGATGGCGATGATAATAATTATGACCTACCACCACCATCACCACCACCGCTGCTGCTACTACTACTACTACTACTACCACTACTACTACTACTACTACTACTACTACTACTACTACTACTACTACTACTACTACTACTATTTCTGTCGCCGCCGTCGTTGCCGCTGCTGGTGCTGCTGTAACTACTACTTATTTATTGCTGCCTGCCATTGTGGAAATTGTGACTGTAGGTCAAATATCTGCTGTCGCTAATGTTGTTGCTCTTGTTGTTATTGTGACTTAATAATGATACTGACTGCTGCCGTTGAGGCAGGATGAGATAATAAATAGACTTGTGAACCCCTCTCTGTGTTTGCTATGGTGTGTTTGTTCTCTATGGTGATGGCGGTGTTGATGACGATGGTGATGATGATGATGAAGACGATGATGATGATGATGATGACGATGGTGATGATGATGATGATGATGATGATGATGATGATGATGACGACGAGTATGATGGTGATGATGTTGATAAAGGTGATAGTGCTGCTGTTGCTGCTGCTGCTGCTGATGATGATGATGATGGTGATGATGACGACGATGATGACGATGACGGCGATGACGATGATGATGCTGATGATGGTGACGGTGATGTACTACTTCTGATGCCTGTAATTGTGACAACGGTAGTGGTGATGGATATGATAGTGTTGTTGTTGGTGGTGTTGTTGTTGTTGTTGTTGTTGTTGTTGGTGGTGGTGGTGGT
>NC_068986.1:32623767-32624713 GCF_001194135.2 Octopus bimaculoides | reverse complement strand
ATATATATATATAGATAGATAGATAGATAGATAGATAGATAGATAGTTAGATAGATAGATAGATAGATAGATAGATAGATAGATAGATAAACTTACTTGGAAAATGATGCGTGGCGTTCGATAATATAATAATATAAATAATACATAAATATATGCATATATTCACACATATATGTACATACATACATCTATATGTATACATACATGCATATATGGTTAAAGACAAAAAAAACGTTAAACACAATGAGAAACGAAAACATAAAAACGAAAACAGAAAACGAACATTTTTCGAACAAAAAAAACAAACAGAGAAAGGGAACATGGGACCTAATGAGTATATCCCGTCGTCAGTTGTCCCTGTTCCATCTACTCCGCGTTTCGAAGGGAAGTACAATACGCAACTTCGTTGGAACAGTCCTTCCCGCAAAGCAAATTAAATAAAATTTGGAATTTTTTGCGGAGGGTGAAAGAGTTTCCTCTCTTCCTGTTTTCGATTTGACCCTACTAATAATACATCCCCTGGTTTTAGGTCACTTTAAAGAGAGCCCTTGATTCAGTAACACTGTGTATAAACTCTGTATTTGGAATGACCAATTTCAAAGACTGTTCGATTTTTTTCATAGGGAATTGGAATCTTAATAATGGATTTACAAATGCAATGACCAATCTTAAGGACTATTGGATTTTGCTCACAAGGTATTGGAATCTTATATGTATACCATTCTGCATAAACAATGGATTTACAAATACAATATCCCTACATTCACTATCTATTTCCTATCTTATCTAAATTAACTATTGCTTAACCATCCTCTCACACCGTCTCCGATGAAGGGATCTAATAAATATCCTGGAAACAGCTGTAAGACTTTTTATTTATAAATGTTCTATGTTATATACAGCCTTGGTTTTTTATCTCATTACGAAATCATTATATACATACATA
>NC_068986.1:32621845-32623548 GCF_001194135.2 Octopus bimaculoides | reverse complement strand
TATATATATGTATATATATATATATATATGTATATATGTTTGTTTGCATGTATGTATGTATGTTCATATATGTTTGTGTGTCTGTGTTTGTGCCCCCACCATCGCTTGACAACCGATGTTGGTTATGTTTACGTGCCCGTCACTCAGCGGCTCGGCAAAAGAGCCCGACAGAATAAGTACTAGGCTTACAAAGAATAAGTACTGGGGTCGATTCGTTCGACTAAAGGCGTTGCTCCAGCATGGCCGCAATCAAATGACTGGAACAAATTAAAGAAGAATAAAAGAAAGAAGTTGTAATGAGTTATTGAGAAACTTAAAATGATACGTCATTAATGGCGGACTATATCGAAGGCAACGATAAGAGCATTTAATGAAAGAAATACAAGACATTGAGTGGAATGCGTAATTATGTAAACTCCACCGATCTGCAATAATCGAGCAACATATATCAGATAATATCATTTATAAATTCCTCAAATTGGAATTATATCTACGGAGCGTCGAATTTTAAAGTTTGTGAATGACATTGCCGGATATAGCTTTTCCGACGTGTTTTCGCGAGTGGGGTTCGTATTATTGTGGAGTTGTTAACATACAATTTGCTCAATGCCTTGTATTTTCAATCTTAAGCGCTTGTATCCACAAGTTACTATAATTCAAGCGAATGATGAATCCGATAATTTCCTTGCTTTTGATTTCATTGCGTTTGAAGATTTGGCTGGTTGTCAAGCTAAAAACACCCTCAACCCGATTAAATGAGCATGGCATTTAGTTATATTGTCATTAGTGTAAAAATAATCCAGCCCACTCGTCGATTTCGATGTTAAAGCAGTAACTTACACGATTAATTGGACGTTCTCTTCATTCAGTTAATATGTGCAATGGCTAAATACTTCGCAGGTGCATGCACTTTTAATGTTATCTTCAAATAGAGTCAGCGTGACACAAGTTTTAATAAGCAATACTCTTCCTGATACGTGTGGTCTCATATATAAGTCAACCTCTTTTTAAAGCATCAGTTCTCAAACTACGACATTGCAACATCCGTAACTACATAAAGGTCGGTTTCATGCACTCTTAGTAAAATTCGTTGTTTTACGACTTCGCGCATATACTTCACAACTGGTGATGTAAAAATTAAAGTACAACTCGCCCGACCACCTATATTTATCAGTCTGATAATGCGTAATTCTTAAGTTCTCAAGAGAAATGTATGCATGCACTTATGTTTCTCAGAGAAACATATTCATTTAACGTCAGACTGCTTTAGTTGAGTTTTATTTAAGAAGCACAGCCAAATCTGTATGTGATATTTCTATTAAAAAGTCATCTATCGATCCATCATTTCGGCAATTTTTCGTGGTCTCTCTGATTAACAACGATGTGAAGCGCTATTAGTTTCATTAAAAAATGTCCACCAGTATCGTAAAGAACAGTTATTGCGCTTCCAGCATCAAAGGTATGTCTCATTCTATGCAGCGAGATCACTATAGAACTGGAAATAATCTAACCAAACGTTATTTAATAATTTGACGCAAAACATAAAGAGGAATATTAAAATTTAAATAAAATTTGGTACAAAATTTCATAAGTCATGCCACGTTAATTTTTTTTTTCTTGTGCGTTAATAATGTTAATAATCGTTTTTGGTTAGTTAAAACGTTCCTGTTTGAACAAATTTTATTAAAAACTGTAAAATCCTC
>NC_068986.1:32619630-32621258 GCF_001194135.2 Octopus bimaculoides | reverse complement strand
ATATGTATGTATACATATATCTTTTATCTTCAACTAGTTTCAGTCATTTGACTTCAGGATAAAATCATGTAAGTGATAATATCAAGTGGCCAAAATGTTATGAAACCTTGTGGTTAAATGATACTAAAATAATAATTATATATATATACATCATATAATTATATAAGGGAACAGGAAAAAAACCCTGCTCCAACATGTAAGAATACGCCCAAAAACGTTATAAATCACTTTTAGTTCCTGCAAAAATACGGGTTGTAGACGTGCAAATGAAAAATACAAAAGAAAACTCCACAGACAATTATGTTTTGGTCCAATTTCCTGATTAAAGCAGTAAAATAGCTTATTTCCCATCCTCAGCGCAATATTTAAAGAAACATAGTCACAAATATTCATATATACACCCACGAAACAAATTCGTATGATCATCTGCAAACATCCGCGCTTATGCATCAAAATTAAGTCAAATTTTTACTTTTAATTTCAGCCGCGTATGTTTTTAAAACTGAAATAGCCTCAAAGCAATGCAATTCCGATCCGGAGCATAAATATTTTATTTATTTATATATACAAGGATAAGATCACGTAAAGTGTGTGTCTGTGTACATACATAGAGAGAGACACAGAGATCACCGCACACGTAAGAACATACGCATATATATCATAAGAATTTTCAAAATTGCAATAGCGTTTAATTATCAGTGAATTCTTTTCTTTAAAGTACGTGTTGCTATTGATACTTCAATAGACATGCACGCACAGACAGAGAGACAGACACACACACACATGCATGCATACATACATACAGATGTTTCGATATATTTTTATATTGAGACATATACCATCTGAAGACCAGAAATATGTAATAAACTGCACAGCACTTTTATATCGTGATATATATTGGTTTCACATTTTGACACAAGACAAGCAACGTCCGGTGAGGCGGTGGGTATGTCTAACTTCCGGTTGGGCGGTGGGTATGTTCTACTGGTACTTATCTTATCGATCCCAAAGGCTAAAAGACAAAATCGACCTCGGCGGAATTTGAACTCGGAACGTAAAGATATATCAATTTCAAAGTTTGGCACATGGTAAGCAATTTTGGTGGAGGTGATAAGTCGATTATATCGCCCCCAGTGCTGAATTGGGACTTATTTTATCGAACCCAAAAGGGTGGAAAGCAAAGTCTACCTCGGCGAAATTTGAACCTGGAACGCAAAGTCGTACGAAATGTCGCTAAGCATTTTGCTTGGATTCCTAACGATTCTACCAGCTAGCTGACTTATATAGATACACACACACATACACACACAGACATGCACACACACACACAAGCACACACACACACAGACACATACACACACACACACACACACACACACACATATATATATATATGTGTATATATATATATTATCTGAAGAATGCTGTACCAGCAAAATAGAATGCATTTACAACAACTGGGTCATACATGGAAATAAATATGCTCTCATTTGTGCACAGACAGACAGACACACACGCACACAAACACACACACACACACACACACAAACACACACACACACACACGCATTCATAAGCACAAGCGTTTGGTGTTAAACGGAGTGATTCTTTCATATTTTAATGTTTAT
>NC_068986.1:32615618-32618118 GCF_001194135.2 Octopus bimaculoides | reverse complement strand
ACCACCATCACAACAAACACTGCAACTACCGCTACTGCTATCATCACCTCCACCATTACTACTAATACTACTACTACTACTACCACCACCACCACCACCACCATCATTTACCACCATCACCACCTCCAACAACAACACTGCCACTTCCACCATCACCATCATCACCACCACCATCACGACAAACACTGCCACTACTACTACTACCATCATCACCACCACCTTTGCTACTACTACCACCACCACCATCACTTACCACCAGCCCCAGCACCACCACCACCATCACCTCTACTACTACAACAACAACTACTACTACTACTAATAATAATAATTTTAAGTGGACGCAACGCAGTTACGAAATACTGAACAAACATGTAGCGGATTTCGTAAAGTGACTAAATACCGAATCTTAGTTCTTAAAACTCGCCCCAGAATCTGCAAAATTCTTGCTTGCACAAGTGGCCTCCTCCAGCTGAGGTAGCAAATATTGAATTCTTAATTCCAAAGGTTTGCGCAGTTTCTAAGGGAACTCATGAGTTTGCGGTGTCGGGGAGTGAATAAGCTGAATAACGAAAAACGTCACTACTGGTGTTTCTGCTGCTGTTAGTGCTGATTTTGCTGCTGCTGTTGCTGCTACTACTATTACCACTGCAACTGCTGCTGTTGCTGCTACTGCTGCGTACAAATGGCGGACGATTTGGAGAAATTTTCGTCAATTTCAGGTATGATGTACAAGCTCATATTAACCATATATTTTTGTAAAATATAGAATTAGTCAACTAACATTATACCCTCAACATTGCTGGCCTTGTACCTAACTTAGAAACTCTTATCATCATCATCATAATCATCATCATCACTGAGCTGGCAGAATCGTTAGCACGCCGTAAAAATACATAGCGGTATTTCGTAATTCTGCACGTTCTAATTTTCAAATTCCGCCGAGGTCGACTTTGCCTTTGATCCTTTCGGGGTCGACAAATTAAGAACCAGTCAAGTAATGAGGTCGATGTAATTCACTATCCCCCTCCCCTCAAATTCCATGCTTTGTGCCGATATTAAAAAGGCTTATTATTATTATTATTATTATTAGTAGTAGTAGTAGTAGTAGTAGTAGTAGTAGTATTGAAAGAGCAGTGCATGCCATCAAAGTGACACTGGAGTAAAATATACGGAGCCCAATATAGTCATCATGACTACCCGTCTGATAAGGGTACACCAGGCACATGCATCACAACCATATGTGCGTGACATTGTGATCTCATACCAAGATGAACAGCTCATGATATTGCAGGTGGGCCCAGTTAGAATTTTCTTCAAGTCGAGTAGCCCATCCTACTCAAAAGGTCCCTGAATAAGGTTTGTTTAAGGATGTTGAGCAAAACACCCATGTTTCCAAAGGTGAATTATTGAAACCCCAAAGAATTCCTCTCGACGCATGGCTATGATGCTCCCCCACTCCTTCTGCTCATGATCAGAGATGCACATATCGTCAGCCACCAAGGGACATGCTCAACTGGTTAAGGTCAAACAACTGACAAGCAAATCTGTGGTATTGAGGAGAATATTTGCTGTAGCCCATCTTTTTATACCAAGACAAAACGATGTACATGATAACACTTCCAATCAATTAAGATCAGAAGCCATGAGAGTCACTGACTGCTACTGCATCCGAGCATTTATTATTATTATTATTATTATTATTATTATTATTATTATTATTATTATTATTATCATCATCATCATCATCATCATTATTATTATTATTATTATTATTATTATTATTATTATTATTGAAGCAACAGTACATTTGTTTATTTCTACAATATCAGTAACCTATTGAAAACAACAGTTCTGTATTACAATGTTTTCTTCATGTTCCTTGAGGCACATTGAATGAAATCTCTAACTCACTCACCCGGACCTCTCTTTCCACTCCTCTCACCCTCGCCTCCTCCTTATCTCGCTTTGTCTCCTTTATTAATATTATCCTAATCATTGTTGTTCTTTTTGTGGCTGCTGTTGCTGTTGTTGTTGTTAGTGTTGTAGTTGCTGTTGTTTTTACCACAAAGCTGCCAAAGTTATCAATATAACCCGAAAGATTAAGCTGTTGAAATAAGCCAAATAGATAAACCTATGAAAAGAATGAATACACTTAAAGAAAGCAAAATGCATTGTAGCCATGAACTCTGAGATTTACTCATAATTACTAAAGACTATTGAATAAAGATTAAGAATAAAATAGAGAGAGAAAAGAAAAAAAAACACACGCAAACTAACACAAATAAATACATATACACATACTTATAAACGAATACTCACATGTTGCAATCAGAATCCAAACACTCGCACACATATATATGGATGCGTTCGTATGTATGAATGTATGTATGTATATATAAATGTATATAAATATATATATATATATGTACATGTATACATATCCATATACATATATATACATACGTACGTACATATATATATATATATATATATATATATA
>NC_068986.1:32613989-32614567 GCF_001194135.2 Octopus bimaculoides | reverse complement strand
TATATATATATATGTATATATGTATATATATATATATCTATATATATATATATATAAGTACATGTATTTATATGTGTACACTCTATATATGTATATACACAAGAATTACAAACCCTGAAGCGTTTCTCTTCCCTTAAAGAGAATCGTTACCCTCAGTTCTATTAGTAAACTCCCAGTTTCCCTCTCTTACTCCGAAAGTGACTGTAGGTGGCAACAGCAACCCGGTCAATTTTTTACACGCACATACATACATACATACATACATACATTCGTTCGCGCGCGCACACACAAGTCTATCACAGAAATTCGGTCTTTTAAACCCTGCAGCTGAAAAGATGTTTCCGAAATCATCAAGACACGAAAGCATATTTCCAGGATTAATGTAATATATACTGATCTGCTTTGCCTGATCCATTCTACGAAATCCATAATGCCTTTTGTTTTCTTATCATAGCTCTAATTGAATTTGTTATTTATTTACTTATGTTGAGCATTTTCTGTGAAAAGTACTCGTTTACATTTGATTTGTGATGTGAAATCTAGATGAAAAGTGTATCTCTTGTTTGTATATATATATA
>NC_068986.1:32612498-32613796 GCF_001194135.2 Octopus bimaculoides | reverse complement strand
GAGAGGAGTAGGTGTGTGGTAAGAAGCTTGCTTCGCAATCACATGGTTCCGGGTTCAGTCCCACTGCGTGGCACCTTGGGCTAGTGTCTTCTATTATACCTACGGACCGACCAAAGCCTTGTAAGCGAATTTGGTAGACAGAAACAGAAACTGAAACAAGCGCGTCTTATATGTGCGTGTGTGTGTGTGTGTATGTATGTATATATATGTATGTATTTGTGTATCTGTATTTGTCCTCCACCATCGCTTGACAACCGATGTTGGTATGTTTACGTCCCCGTAACTTAGACCTTCGGCAAAAGAAACCTATACAAGACGTACTAGGCTTACAAAGCATAAATCGTTGGGTTGATTTGTCCGACTAAAGGGTGTCCTCCAGCATGGCTGCAGTCAAATGACTAAAACAAATAAAAAGAAAAAGAGAACAAAAGAATACCACCCGGTTCTGTGTCAATTATATACGTTTTATATTTATAAGTCTACATGTATATGTGGAGGCGCAATGGTCCAGTGGTTAGGGCAGCGGTGGTAGGATCGCGGTTTCGATTCCCAGACCGGGCATTGTGAGTGTTTATTGAGCGAAAACACCTAAAGCTCCACGAACCTCCAGTAGAGGATGGTGGTGAACCCGGCTGTACTCGTTCACTTCAACTTTCTCTCATTCTTACTTCCTGTTTCTGTTGTGCCTGTAATTCAAAGGGCCAGCCTTGTCACACTGTGTCACGCTGAATATCCCCGAGAACTACGTTAAGGGTACACGTGTCTGTGGAGTGCTCAGCCACTTGCACGTTAATTTCACGAGCAGGTTGTTCCGTTGATCGGATCAACTGGAACCCTCGTCGTCGTAACCGACGGAGTGCCAACCGACATGTATATGTTCATTTTCATCTCGAATGACATATTTCTTTCTTTTTTCTTTTTAATTTCTTTTACTTTGACTCTTCATCACGCAGATATTTATTATAAACTTACGCAACGTATTAGTAAAATTTGTTCATGTTTGTCTCCGACTGATGAGACGTCACTCAAAACAACCAATTGCATGGAGCACACACACACACATATACATACATATATTTATATAGGTAATAGTAATCGTTTCCTATTAGGAAACAAATTAGTTTTTGACAGGGCTACAAAGAGAAGTGCTCAAGCAAATTGAGACAGGGATCAATTTATAAATGTTGTACAATCTTCAAAGCCTTGGATTTTCTTTCATTCTGAAAATTTTGTTTTAGATCTATCTATCTATCTATCTATCTATCTATCTATCTATCTATCTATCTATATATATATAT
>NC_068986.1:32611341-32611825 GCF_001194135.2 Octopus bimaculoides | reverse complement strand
ATACATTGTTTGATATGCGCCTCCTTCAATTCCGTTAAATTTTATTGAATTATTGCGAAAACATCAATAAACCCGGCCTTATTCCCATTCAGTTGGCGACAGGGCATCCAAATGAAACGTATTATTGTGTCCCGGATTCAAGTAGTATATAAGTATATATCTACATTGCATGATATATTGAAACTTCGATTCTATACCGTTCTACCTTCGTTTGATATATGTTGATGTCGTTCTTCAATTATTTTATAATTATTTTTGAGCAGCTTTAGTGGAAAATACGTTATGAATGAAATGCGATGTCCTCTAAAGGACATATCTAATCATTATCAACATCTACGTATCCACACTCAAACATATGCAGACACCGACATATGAGCAACCATGCAACCATTTAAATGCGCGCGTGTGTGTGTGTGTGTGTGGGAGAGAGAGTGTGTATGTGTAAATATATATATATATATATATATATATATATATATATATA
>NC_068986.1:32607493-32607697 GCF_001194135.2 Octopus bimaculoides | reverse complement strand
AATCGTTAGCAAACCGGGCAATATGCTTAACGTTACATCCCCCGTCGCTATGTTCTGAGTTCAAATTACGCCGAGGTCGACTTTGTCTTTCATCCTTTCAGGGTCGATAAAATAAGTACAGTGAAACACTGAGATCGATCTAATCGCCTAATTGCCTCCCCACAAATTTGAGTCCTTGTGCCTCCAGTAGAAAGGATTATTATT
>NC_068986.1:32603015-32607393 GCF_001194135.2 Octopus bimaculoides | reverse complement strand
AAAAAAAGAAACATTGCAATAAGTAGAAAAAAGTAGAGCAACAATAACAGATGAATTAAGTCCCACCTGTACAGATGCCCGCGTCATCGTCATGAATATGGTGAGTACCATGAAGAAAAAGAAAGAAACATTTCCAAGACTTGCTAAGTTTTCTTTTTCGGGAATGTTTCGAGAATACGAGCTATGTATGAAAGGTCCAGCGAGACTGCCAAAATATATTTGGACAAGCAGACAAACAAACAAACAAACAAACAAAACCCATAGACACAAACACACACTCATGCACACACAAACATATATAGGGACACACCCATGCATACACACACATATATATATTTATTTATATCAATAAATATATAAGTAAATAATTTCAATGAAAGATGATAAAAATTTTTCATATGAGATACCTTCTTTGACTTTATTATTGTCATTGACTTTATCATTATTGTTGTTGTTGTTGTTATTATTATTATTATTATTATCATTATTATTATTATTATCATTATTATTATTATTATTATTATTATTATTATTATTATTATTATTATCATCATCATCATCAGTAGTAGTAGTAGTAGTAGTAGTAGTAGTATTTCTCAATGAGAATCTGGTATCAGCCTCAATATGTTAAGAATATGTATTATATATAAGAATATGTATGTATTATATATATATATATATATATATATATATATATATTAGACACACACACACACACACACACACATACACACATATATATACCTAATATATGTGCTGTGCGAGTATATATGCAGAAAAATATATATGCATGTAATATATATATAGTATATATGTGTATATATTTGTTATATCATATATATATATATGTGTGTGTGTGTGTGTGTGTGTATTCACACTTACATTACATGTATGCATACACACACATATTGCTATGTGTGTGCATGTGTCTCTGCGTGTATTATGTCTCTGCATGGACATCTACATAATATCAATTTTATTTTGTCGTCTTCAGAAATAATAATAATAATAAAAAACACACACTTTCTTGTCTTTCTTGTTTATTCCTTTCTTCCACCTCGTCTTCTCTAATTCCTCGCATTTATTATGGTTGAACTTCGTGATGGTGTGCTGCATTGTATGTAATCACTGTTCGATGCTCAGTTTCGATATGCAGTTGAGGCTCTTTCACTTCACTTAGCCCATTAACACTTGCTAAAACAGTTAGCTGGTAATCCTGACAAGCGTCATTCGGAATTCAAACAGTGCAGACGTTCTTTCTCGTCTGCTTTTCCTTCATTTTGCTGTACGTATATCCGACATTTTTATTACAGTCATCACCAATATGGTGAGCTGGCAGAGCCGTTAGAACGCCGGACAAAATCCTTAGCCATATTTCATCAATCTTTACGTGCTGAGTTCAAATTCTGCCGAGATTGACTTAGCCTTTGCCTTTCATACGTTTCGGGGTCGATACAATAAGTACCAGTTGTGATCGACTTAACCCTCCTGCAAACTGCTGGCATGGTGCCAAAATTTGAAACCATCATTATCGGCCTCACCAAGGCGGTAAGCTGGCAGAATTGTTAGCACCCCAGGCAAAATGCTTAGCGGTATTTCGCCCGTTGCTACGTTCTGAGTTCAAATTCCACCGAGGTCGACTTTGACTTTCATCCATTCGGATTCAATAAAATAAGTACCAGTTGAGTACTGGGGTCGATTTCATGCTTTGTGTCTATAGTAGAAGAAATTATCGTTGCCCTCACCAGGGCGGCCAGTTGGCAAAATCTTTAGCATGCCGGATAAACTGCTAAGCGGCATTTCTCACGTCCTTTCATGCTGAGATCAGTTTCCGCCAAGGTCGACTTTGCCTTTCGTCCTTTCGAGGTCGATAAACTAAGTACCAGTTCAGTACTGAGGTCGATGTAATCGACCATCCCTCCCCCAAAATTTCAGGCCTTGTGCCCAAAACGGGAAGAATTATTATTATTATTATTACTATCATTATTATTATTATTATTATTATTATTATTATTATTATTATTATTATTATTATTATTGTTATTGTTATTGTTGTTGTTATTATTATTATTATTGTTATTGTTGTTGTTGTTGTTGTTATTATAATTATTATTATTATTATTATTATTATTATCATCATCATCACTCTAAGGCAGCGAGCTGGCAGACTCGTTAGCACGCCGGGCGAAATACTTAGTTAGCAGTATTTCGCTCGTCGTTACGCTCTGAGTTCAAATTCCGCCGAGGTCGACTTTGCATTTCATCCCTCGGGGTCGATAAAATAAGTCTCAGTTGAACACTGGAGTCGTTTAATCGCCCATTCCATGCAAAATTTCAGGCCTTGTACCCATGTTAGAAATTATTATTATTATCACTGACCACCACAACTACATATCATTATAATCATCTACTACCCACAGAAACTACTACCCACACACCTACTACAGCTAATACTACCATCAACACTAACTGCACAACCCTCATTATCACAACCATGAATTAATTAACATTAGCTCCAACGCTATTATCATCCCTTTCAATATCAACACTACCTCCACCAATAACAGAGATATTAACAACACCGCCACCATAAAAATAACATTCCAAAGCTACCAATATTATCAACAACAACACCAACGTTAACAACAACACCAACGTTAACAACATCAACGACACTATTATCTCTGACAACACTATCACCATTACTATTACAAGCTAACACCAACCAACTAACCGACCGAGGAGCCAACCAACTCTTACCACTTCCGATGCGAGGTCTGAGTAAGTACGTGTCAATATGGAACGAGTTTGCATACGCAAAAAAGAAAAAAAAAACTACGCACGAACAACAACAACGAAAACAAAAAAAAAAGCACAACATAATACTAAACAAGTAAAAATAAAACCCAAAAAATAATGAAAAAATCATGAAACAGGAAGAGTTTGAGGCGAAAAGCAAACAAAAGTTCAAAGGTTTGAAAAACGTATTAGATCTCTTGTCTCGTAAGTATAGACGTAAATATATTATGTTCAACAAGTGTTCACACGTTTAGAGAAATAAGCAAACAAATATATGTATCTATGTATTTATGTATTTACGTATGTATGTATGTATGTGTGTATGTATGTATGAATTTGCGTATATGTGTGTATATATATATATATATATATATATGTGTGTTACACTAACACTACCCAACCAGTACTACCTACCACATACCGTTAGACATAACTGATTGATTAATAAGATCGTTACACAAGTTGATAAAGGCAACTTGTCAAGATACACACGTCTACATATTCATATGTATGTGTAGTGGGATGGCAGGATGGGGGTGGACGTACATGGCGCACGCTCACACAAAACACAAAAACACATACGATAAATATGTTTTTTATTCATTCATTTACCTCTCTCAGTTTTTGGCTTGTGCCCATATTGTTGGCCTTCTATCCCTCCCCCCTCTCTCTCTCTCTCTGTATACATCTGTATGTATGTATGTACGTATGTATGTGTGTATAACAACTGGAATAAGGAAACAAAGAATCAAACAGATCTCACTGCAAGCTCTCTGCCGCCTTTGAAGGAACACGTTGGATGAAACTAGAGTTTAACCTCACTGACGTTCTCAAAATTCAGGCACCACAACAGTGATGAGCATATATTTTATTAACCAAACAAGAGAATTGAGATAAGAGCTGTTTATTCCATTTGTTGACGGCTGTTTCGTAATACGCGATCAGTTACATCAGCGGTGCTATATTGTTCAACACACACATAAATAATAATACTTTTAGATATACATATAGTCACGCAAATGTAGCTGTGCAATAACGTAATACATAGATAGATTCTTCAACGGAACGACTCATAGCAAGCGAACATCACACCACGCAAATGTTGACTTGATATGATTTGTTCCAATGAGGAATTTGTTCATTATGTTACAGCACAATTATATTAGTATTGATATATATGTAAATTTTATTTATGTGTCAGACATTTAGCGACGTTAATGTAACTAGACACGGATTACGAAACAGCTGTCAACAAATGGAAGAAGCGCAACTTCTCTCTTTTTATTTGCTGTATATATATATATATATATATATATATATACATCCACAAACATATAGATAGATTCATAATCCAGGCATCGTGTTTATACCGCGTTAACGTCAAGGGAGCGTGGACAGTTGCCACACGTTTTAAATTAGCTATGGAGTAAATCAGCGATATTGCGCTAATACAACGCTGCCACCGCCATCACTGCTCATGCAGAAACTACTACTACTACTACTACTACTACTACTACTACTACTACTACTACTACACACGTGACAAACACAAGCACTTTCCTGAATGTGTCGGTATTTA
>NC_068986.1:32601107-32603005 GCF_001194135.2 Octopus bimaculoides | reverse complement strand
ATATATATATTTGTAAATGTATACACCCGTATATATAATTATAGAAATGAATGCGTGTTTGTGTGTGTACATGAATGTGTGTATGTGAAGTACAATACACACAGATTTATACCAGTGTGTGTACAATATTCATTTATATATGTGACTTCTGTAGTATACAGAGAGACCATGTTTAAATATGTATACTCATATGAAAGGAAGTGGAAAGTGAACGTGGCGGGAGGCAGGAGAAATGTAGTGAGGCGTGGTACATGGTGAGAGATTCACGTGGAAGGCGTTGAGGAAGGTGTAATGGGAGGTGTTATGAAATTAACCACAAAAGGAAACTTTAATAAAATTTATACCTCACACCACCACCACCACTCAGTTTCGTTTCCACCAATAACGTTTGTGAATTATACATAAATGACAATGGTCTCTTAATTAGTAAGCTATGTCTGTCATCTTTGTTATTGAAAACAGTAAGATATATAATGTAGATGAAGAGAGCAATAGCGTAAAAGTTGGAGGTATTTGCTTGCGTAGGTTTTTGATGATGTCAGTAGTTTTTTTTACTGTTTTATATTTTTTGTGGTTGTTTTTGTTGTTTTCATTATTAGTTATTTATCGCCAGATCAAACCTGATCGAGCTGACCTAATGTCAAACGTACTCCAGGCGTGACCAACACTTTGCATTTTTTTCCAATCATTGTTTTAATCTGAAACACACTACTGAGTGTTTGGCCGCGTGACCTAATGTTTAAAGTGTGTTGTGCTTACAATAGCAAGAGCGTGATTTCGATTGCCGGTCTGGGCAGTGAGTTGAGTTCTTCAGAAAAATACCTCACGTTGCTCCAGTCCTCTCAGCTGTAAATGAATAAACCTACAACGGACTGGTCTTCTGTTCAGTAGGAACATTGCGATCTCGGTCATTTACCCACCATGGAATTCTGATAACTGGCCCAACGAATCCTAGAACTCGAGACAGTACTTTACCTACGACAGCAGATTCCGGCGCCCATGACACACGATTCACGTCCGTTATGGTCTTTATGTCTGCTTTTATGCTCCAAGCGCCTATATGCGAGGATCTCTCAAGGTTAATAACTTTTATATATGCATATCTAAAAGTTAATAACGTAGTGTTCAATGTTCTAACAAGATATCAATAGTAAGCTGGATGTAAAGATTACATTAGGAATTATGTTGTGTTTTAAGTCGGTTTGCTGATTTTGTATTGGGGTCTCCAACTTCGGCTGCGTGTCTTTTCTGAAGTTATGATCCATCTCACAGTATGACCTCCAACTAAAAGCCATTCGTCAATTTACAGTATTATGTCTGTTTCAGTCATAAACCAATCCATCCTATGGTTTTTATATACAACCATGTTTACGTGCAAAAGTTTCCAGCTGATATATGAACTTATACAGCAATAACGAAAGTGAATCGGCAACTGTCATGCTTTTACCGTATGCAACTTGTCCCACAATTTATTGGTCAACACCAAGGTTTACAAACGTTCAAAAGGAACATGACATCGGATGAACATATCATGCTCATACTTTCAAACAGTTCTCTCACTCTGCTGATGTGGATGTGTGCTGGCCTTTATTTAGGCGGACACGTGGAATAAAACCACGTTGTGTAGAAACAATCATCGCCACATCACCAGCAGCAACCAGTACCGTGGGAGTGGAATGAACGAGTGAATGGGGATCCGATTCGGGTGACGTTTTTATGTGGACGGAATTTTGGGGTTTGCTGCATAGGTTTGCATGGTCCCAGCGCTGGGGATGAGTGACAAACTCACAGGCTGCTCCTAGTGGCATGCAATCTCGTTACAATTTTGTCACCAACAACAACAACAGTGGTTCTACAATATTCATATATATATATATATATATATATATATATATATA
>NC_068986.1:32599763-32600742 GCF_001194135.2 Octopus bimaculoides | reverse complement strand
CAGACTTATATTCATGACAAGCAGTACAGCATAATATCCCTTGTTTTGTTTTTTTGAGAAGTGTTCTTGAGAGAGAATTAAGAAGAGAGTCATCGTGAGAAACGATGTATGGTTATTACAACGGATAGAATATATTATATATCAATTTCGAATAGTCAAGTGAAAGATGTAAGCATTTAGCCAATAATTTCTATGAAAGGAACATAAAAGCGTCTCAAAAAAATTTTTTTTTTTAAATCCCACACCGTACGTCATAAATGGTTTTGTACGGATACAGTATTTCAAGAAAATAAGTAAGAAAGTAAATCGTCTGATTCTCAAGAACAATTCTCGTCTACACAGGCGCCATTGCAAAAATATGTCAGGAGTGAATCGTAGTTTATATCGTTCATGAAGGTAAAGGTCAAAGCGTGACACAGACATACAACACTTAGAGACACACACACATACATACGTACACATAAACTTACACACGTACGTACACACACATGTACACACACGTAATGCTATTTCTATTATATAGATCAATGTAGCTACAATAATGATATTATAATATAAGTGTATTGTATCGGTCTGTCTTTAAGAAATTTCCTGATAGCATTGTTGAACTTAATCTATGTCGGTATACAGTGTTTGAAATGAGGCAGGGTAATCATGTTTGTATGTGTGTATCTACGTGCCTTTTAACAGTGTATGTGCGCATATACATTGTAAGCCGTATAAATCGACGTTTGTGATATATGTCAATATGCATGCAAGTGTCTGTATGCCTGCCGCCAGCATACGAAATAATATGTAGTTGTATGTATGGATATTAGATATGAAATGTAAAATAACTAAGGTATAACTATGTATTGTATACGCTAAAGTTTCCTCTCGATAAATGCGTGTTTCTACATGCGTATATATGTGTACGCACAACATTAGAACACTATATTTACGTATATACATCTGCAAACGTGTATCTTGCATATGTATA
>NC_068986.1:32598683-32599254 GCF_001194135.2 Octopus bimaculoides | reverse complement strand
TATATACACACACAAACATACACACGCAGTTATTTATACGGCTAACTGCTCGTGTTTCTGGGTGGTCTAACGCATAATAGTGCGCGTGTAAATGTGTGTGTGTGAGTATATAGATGTTTTCTTTTTCAGTGTATCCATGTGCCTTCGTGACAATGATGAATATTGAAATGTTTTGGCTCGCAAAGTAGAACACGCCAACAGCGTGTGGGTTGGGTCAGCTGCAGCGTAGAAATGCACGACTTATTTAGTGACGATAGACGCGCGCGCGCACGCGCACACATACACACACAAACCGCACACACAAACACACACACACATGTATATATGTATGTGTATATATACATGCATAAATGTACATGTACTTATACAAATAATAAATATATATTAACATATATATATACATACGCATACATAAATATATATGAACCCACACGTATATATATACATATATTTATATATACATGTATACATATAGTTACACGTGCATATATTCATATAGATGTATATATACATACATAAGTGTATGTGTGCGCGTATGTATATATATATATATATATATATATATATATAT
>NC_068986.1:32596811-32598673 GCF_001194135.2 Octopus bimaculoides | reverse complement strand
ATATATATATATATATATATATATATATATATATACATACACACATATAAGTACATACATACTCATACGATTATGAGCGCGTACGCGCGTGTGTGTATTGGAAGAACAGTTAGTGATTCACTCCATTGTTCCTCGGAGTTTAACAAATGCTCAAAATCTATACACGCGTGATCAGTCCCACAATGCTGTGAATAATAATGGAAATTTTTATGGCTGCACACCACTTGATATATCGCTTTCCATTGGTTAAATATTTAAATATAGTCACATGATCGGATTTGTTGCAGCTGTTTTCGCTACAGTTATGTAAGGGCTACTCATTCTATGATTTCGCTGGTATTGCATGTTGAATTAGTGAAGATGGCTAAAAGAGGTTTGCAAGAATTAGGAAATCTGGTTTGTAGGGAAATTGCCGGAAAACCCTTCCCTGTGTCCCTGTTAGATCACACTTTTTATTGCAGAAGAGATATCGCTGATTACTAAAATTTCAGAAATTTTTTCTTCAGTCAAATCCAATAGTTCCATGGTTTTTGGTGTATGGAGTATCCCTACAGATGGAGCACGTTGTTGTTATCGTGTTTGTCTGCCCTGCCCTAGTCACTGTTTCCAGACTAATTTGACTGAGAAGTAGGGACGTGGAATTTTTCCCCGTTCCTTGATCTGAATTATGAGAGGTGTTGAAAGAAATCAATTTTTAAAAGCTTCGTAATTATGCCCAAACACTTTCTTGCAATGCCATTCAGAAGTATTGTGGTTATTCGGCATATGGTTATTTGGACAGATGAGATCTTCTAAGGGAACAAGAAGATGAATTTCAACAGTTTCATGCTGGCTGTTTGCGTGAAGCTACGCAGGAAATGCTTCACATCGTAGTGTTTGATGTAGCAATCGATGTTGTCCATAGAGGAATAATTAATCTTGGAGTTGTCTGGTCTGAAGAACTTATTATGTTATTTGTATATGCGTAAGAATTGTTTTATTAGTACAAGGAAGCAACAGACCATGTTCGTAGTAACTTCTATGTTGGAAGGCTGTTTAAAGTGGGTTACAAGTCAAAACTCTTCTGTGCGTCGAATTTTCCATTCCAATTAGTTTCCAAATACCCGAAGGCATTACTACAGGAAAATCAATTTTAAATGGCTTCTCCAAATAAACAATCGTGGTGGCGGTAAAACGGATGAAGTTACTGTTCTTTACACAACAGTTAACCCCCAAAAAGATCAGTCAAAGCTAAGTCTACAGAAAAAACACCTTATCGATCTCAAAGAGTGAGGATATGCCTAAGTGCCCTGCAGGGCATAAACGGTCCTATTATTATTCACAATGTTTCATTCTCCACAACACTTGAGTGCATAGAGTAACAAAACTGGTGATACCTAACTCTTTGTTATTAAATATAAACTCGCTACAACTCGCAGTGAATGAAGTTTTCTTTCGTTTATGCATGCGTTTATAATAAGCCTCCCTTATGGGATGTTGGAATTTTATTTGTTAGCCAACAAATAAAGTGTATACATACACACACATGCACACACACATATATGTATATATATGTATGTATATTGATGTTTTGCTTTTATGTTCAATTATAATATAAATAATTATACATCCATCCCATGGATTACTGTATACTTTTGTAGAGTACAAATATATTATTCTCAATGTTGTTGACAGTGACTTCGAAATATTGGCTAGTTAAGCCATCAACGGACTACCTACGAAGTTACTGTCAACAATACTCTTGTATAAGATTAATTTATAAGTATATATGTGTGTGTGTATGTGTGTGTGAGTGTGTGTGTATGTGTGTGTGAGTCTGTGTGTGCATGCACGTATGTATGTATGTATGTATGTATGTATGT
>NC_068986.1:32595326-32596801 GCF_001194135.2 Octopus bimaculoides | reverse complement strand
TATGTATGTATGTATGTATGTATGTATGTAAGTATTCTTTTATTCTTTTATTCTTTTATTTGTTCCAGTCATTTCACTACGGCCATGCTGGAGCACCGCTTTTAGTCGAGCAAATCGACCCCAGGATTTATTCTTTCTAAGCCTAGTACTTATTCTATCGGCCTTATTTGCCGAACCGCTAAGTTATAGGGACGTAAGCACACCAACATCGGTTGTCAAGCAATGGTGGGGATGGGGACTAAAACCGGCACAAACACGCAAATACATACCTGTACAATTATACAGCGGGCTACGTTCAGCTTCCGTCTACCAAATCCACTCACAAAGTTTTGGAAAAAGATATTTGTCTAAGAAGGCACGCAATGGGACTGATTCCGGAACTATGTGGTTGGGGTGCAAGATTCTTACCACACAACCACGACAGTATGTATGTATGTAGGAGAATGTACGAAAAAAAAACAACAACAGACGAGGACAGGTGGTGTAAACAACAAAATGATGTATTAGTATGACGCTCGGAAATACGGAAAGTCTTTAACGTTTCGAGCTATGCTCTTCAACAGAAAGAATACGGAGAAAACAAGGAGAAAAACAAAGAGAAAAAAAATTGAATGGTGTTTGGTCAACGATTGTATCGTTCATATCTAAATATGTTGAGTCTACGAGCAATTTTATAACATGACTTATTGGACAAAATGGCGGAAAATAAACCATTTTCTTCAATGTTTCTTTGTAGTAAGATCTACAAGGCACACACACCAAAGAAAATGAGTAACAAACAAATGACAAAATATAACATATTTATAAAAAGGATACATCAAAGAAACATGGTGTATGGATATTCTTTATATTTTATATTGTCGTGCTTTTGTATCAATTTATTTCAATCCCTTATATAAATCCGTACAAAAAGGAAACCACTTGTTTAAGAATGTATCTTTCATCCTGAGACAAAAAGGGATTAACTAAATTTGAATTGACAAAGCGTTTTTCTGTAGTAGTACTTAAGTGGTTTTTGGGTAAGCACGAATTCTAGGGTTCATAATGCATTAAGATTCCGTTTTCTTTTCTTTTATACGTATTTCACGCATTTTAATCATATGCATAAACACAAATATACGCATATATGTGTTTGTGTGTGCGCCCGCGTATGTACATTATATATATATATATATATATATATATATATATATATGGGTTGGGATGTAATCATTTATGTGATTTAGTGAAGATCATATGGATAGTGAGAACATGACGAGAAATTTTCTTTTTGTTATGGTCTGTCAATGTGATAAGTGATCAACAAGTAACGGTGGTCGGTTCGGTTAGATGAGCATGTGAAGTGTCTGCCTTCGTATGATCATGTAGTTCTAATCGATTTGTAGTTAACTACATGATTTGGAAACATACATCAATACCCTAAGAATACATAGGTACATACACACATACATATATATATATATATATATATATAT
>NC_068986.1:32594697-32595226 GCF_001194135.2 Octopus bimaculoides | reverse complement strand
TAGAAAGTCACGATGTGTATGAGGTATAGTTTTTGTTTGGGGATTTTTTCCGGTAAAGACCGGTGTTCCGGTGAAAGCGATTTTGTTTTGTTTACATTCGTAGAGTACATAGGTAAAGATGCGTTTGTTTGATTTTTTCAGTTTATTTATTTAATATTTAAGGTATAATATATAAATATATATTAGAGTGTGTGTAGGTATAGTTAGAATATAGATAAGTGTAGTATGAATTACCGTATGTGTGAGTTAGAATTTGATTATAGGTGATTTTTTCATTGAAGACGGGTTTCTGTTCTACGGATATTGAGATGTAATAGAACGTGATAGTACTGAGGGATATATAATTTTTTTTTTTTTTTTTTTGCTGAATTGATATAAGATTAAATTTTATTTTAATTGTGTATATTGGTATATACTAGAGTTTTTTAGAGTGAATTTATTAAGAACATTATCATCATTATTATTATTATTGTTATTATCATTTAAGTGTGTTTTTGTTTTACTCTAGTTTGAATGTTATATTTTTTTT
>NC_068986.1:32590703-32592843 GCF_001194135.2 Octopus bimaculoides | reverse complement strand
ATATATATATATATATATATATATATATATATATATACATATATATATATATATATATATATACATATATACCTAGACATAAATAGTCAGTTGTTAAGATTAAAACATCAACTAAGAGAAATACCCGTCCATGACAATGCTATCTAGTCGATTCCTTGTACCATTTTACTGTGACGACAAGCATGTCCCCGATTATTGTCACTTTGTCATACCCCCATACTTTTCGTAATGTATTGTGTCTCTACCGTTCACTTTCCTGTTTATACTTCAGAATGATGCCATAATTTCCAGTATATGAATATTATTAAAAGGTGTTCTCTCAATATAATTTACGTTCCCTCCTGCACAAGCTCCAGTAAAGCTATAATTATTGTTTTGTCTCGGCATTCATTTTTCTATATATAACTGATTTATATTTCTAGACCTACATAGATTGGCAAACCGTTTTCTTTTCCCTCTTAGTTTCTAACGTTTTTTTTTCTTTTTTTTTTTTGTTTGTTTTCTCTTTCGTACAATTTATTTTGTAGAGTTCCATTTTCAATGGTTTTACCATAGCAATATATCTGGTGCATCAGATACCCCCTTGTCCGAATTTCAATTCAAACCACGATCGATTTTGTTTTCATCCCTTTTGCAAATCGATAGAACGTATTCCAACTAATATTGATGTCGGGGGGTTATCGATTTTATCGATTTTAACCCCAGCCCTCTCTCGCTTTACGAAACGGACCTTCTGGCAAGCCAAAATAAATCATTATTTTTATCGGTGTGAGCTACTCCACAACCTTCGACATCCTCTTCGTTATCATCGTCGTCATCATCATCATCATCATCATCATCATCATCATCATCATCATCATCATCATCATCCGCAGCAGCAGCAGCAGCATTCTCTCAGTTACGAAAGTCGTTATCACCATCACCATCACCATCACCATCACCATTACCATTCTTACCATCATCGGCGTTGTTGGCATCATCACCATCATCATCATTATCATCATCAACAAGCACATCATTATCACCGTTACAACCGACACCGTCATCATGATCATCATGATGATGATGATCATCATCATCATCAACAACATCTTAATTAACATCATCGTCATCATCATCAACAACATCTTAATTAACATCATCGTCATCATTGTCAACATCACAACGATTATAATTGCTATCATCATCGTCGTCATCATAATAATCATCATCATCGTCATCGTTATCGTCATCATTATCATCATCAGCAGCAGCAGAAGCAGCAGCACTAATGATCATTGTAACCGCCATAATATTACATCCTAAGGCGGAGATCTGGCAAATCCATTAACACCACAGGGCAACAAGCTTAGCAGAATTTCGTCTGGCTATTCCGTTCTGGGTTCAAATTCTGCCGAGGTCGATTTTGACTTTCATCCCTTTTAGGTCTGTTGAAATATGTACTAGTTGATCTCGTATACATATATACGACCGGCTTCTTTCTGTTTCCGTCTACCAAATTCACTCACAAGTCATTGGTCGGCTCGAGGCTATAGAAGAAGACACTTGTCCAAGGTGCCACGCAATGGGAATGAACCTGGAACCATGTGGTTGCGAAGCAAGCTGCTTACCACACAGCCACTCCTGCGCCTATATCTATATATAATTCATGTATATATTTTTATAACAATATCTATCATCCCATCTATACCCACATATCATACGCACATGCACACACACACACACACACACACACACACACACACACACACTTAAATATACGTACATATATTATATATCTACATATATGTGCAAACACACACACACATATAAACACATGCACACGCACATACACATATAAAGAGGGAGATAGAGAGAGAGAGCAAGTGCGAGAGAGATAAAGAGAGAAAGGTATATAAAGGTACATGCATATATTTGTTCCTAAGTATGTATATGCATCGGTACGTTAGCATTTCAATATATGTGCGTATATATATGTATATACATAGATATTTAAATTTTTGAACAATTAAATATGCACTTGCAGATATATTTGCATGTACGTACATATTAATATAAATATATATATATACATAATATTTATATATGTTTATATATACATATATATATATATACATATATATATATATATATATATATA
>NC_068986.1:32588377-32590693 GCF_001194135.2 Octopus bimaculoides | reverse complement strand
TATCTTTATATATATATATATGCGTGTGTGTATATGTGTACGCATGAGTGTATATGTGTATGTATTCAATTATTTATATTTATATTAATGTTTGCATGAGATATCTATATGCACTACGTATATTTTTCTGTCTGTTAGTCTTGCAGAGACTTAATGATAACCACAACAACAAAGGCTATGTGAACGTCACTATCAGGGCAGTAAAACAACAAAAAACAGCAACAGAAGCAACAGCAGCACCGGCAGCAGTAATGACAACAGCATCAACATCAGCAAAATAACAACAATAAAAGGGCTAGTGTATATGATAAACAAAAGCCAAAACCGAAAAGGAAACAATAGAAAAAAGCTGTTACTAATATTGTGTCGACATATCTAGGAGAAAGCTGAAGCAATTTTGACAGAACATTCGAGAATTAATGGCGTAGAACATGTAATGAAAATAAATCTGGTCATGTTACTTTCTCACACATCGGCAAATATGCACGCACGCATATCACGTACACACGTCGTACACACGTCATACACACGTTATACATAACTCACGTTCATAATAACCAATTACAGAAACTGCCTTACAGTCGCAAACATACATTGTTGTTCGCACAGTGATACGTTCGTACATAATTTCATATCTGTATATCTTTAATGTGTTTCTTTATAAGTGTTGTGTGTCTGGGTGTATGTGTGTGAATATATTAATAATTTATATGCATACATACATACATACATATATATATATATATATATATATATATATATATATATATATATATATATATATATATATATATATATATATGTATATGTATGTATGTATGTATGTATGTATGTAGAGAATTAGAGAGTGAGAGACAGAGTCAGACAGACAGAGACAGAGAGAACCATTTATACATATAAATTATATAATTATTATACGTATATATATGTATATGTATGTACATACATACATTTATATATATACACACAAATAGATATATGTGCATACATATGTATATATAAATATGTGTATATATATATGTATATATGTATATATATATATATATATATATATATATATATATGTGTGTGTGTGTGTGTGTGTGTATTTATATATATATATATACGCACATGTACATGTACATATACACACCAACAGTTCGTTATGTCTACAACAAATACACGAATATTAGTGTATGTGTGGGTGACTACATAGAACAGACGTTCAACAGATCGTTGTTTTACAGATACCTTAATATATAAAACATATGTGTGGAGACGTGTGTTCGGCTGAATTTGTGAATTAATGTTATTTACGATAAGTATGTTTGAGTATAAGTTTATGTGTGTGTATTTGTCCCCCAACCCACCCCGGGTGTGTATCTGTGTTGGCGTTTGCTTCTGCCTATCTTCTGTGTCTATATCAATCTTTTATGAATCCATGTACATCACACTTCACTAAGTGGTCAATGTAACTTCTGATCTAGAGGATATAGCATGCAGAGACATTATAAATTCACACCCACATACACTCACACTCACATACACACATACACACACACATTCATACACATGTTCGTACATATACTAACTCATATCCACGTTTAGGTATACACTAAGCCAGTCTCTTTATTTTTAAAGCTATTCATAACTTAATATTTCTAATATAAAACAACTAAACTGAAATAAAGTTATATATATATATATATACATATATATGTATATATGTATGTATGTATGTATGTATGTATGTATGCATATGTCTGTTAATACAATAGATAATGCTGTATTTGCTTCTCGTAAATTGTTTCTTTATATACTCGAAATTATTTTGGAAAATAAGAAAATTATATAGAATGTTTAAACATAAATTATATAGATATAAAAGAATATACAAATATTTCTAGATTTCAGTTCAGCCTTCAACCTCAGCTAACGGAAAGACGATCTACATTCTGAAAGAATCGTCTGTAAATATTAAGAAAATAATAGCTGGGTAGTTATGCCTCTAACTCTAAATACAATGATGATACGATTGTGCACAAATGAACGAGAATGAACGATGTGTCGGAAACGAAAATATATATCTCTCTTTCTCTCTCTCTCTCTCTCTCTCTCTCTCTCTCTCTCTCTCTCTCTATTTCTCTCTCTCTCTCTCTCTCTCTATCTCTCTGTTCATATATATATACATATATATATATATACACACATATATATATATATATGTATGTATGTATATATATGTATACATATATTTATATATGCATACACATATACATACATACTTATATATAACTATGTGCATGTATATATATATATATATATACATATATATAT
>NC_068986.1:32583669-32587560 GCF_001194135.2 Octopus bimaculoides | reverse complement strand
ATTAGGGGATATGTTAATCTCGTGAATGTGTTGTTGCATCCAAGGAAATACTGGGTCAATACCTAGTATGTTTGGGGAATGAAATTCCCTTAAAACAATAGGTATATATAAAGCATATAGTTTATATCCATGTAAAAGAAGAAAAGAAAATGGAGATTAGGAAGTTGATAATATTTTATTATTAACAAGTTGATCATCTTCGCTTCTAACATCCGTTTCAATTAATATTCAGTAATTTAATTACAAATTTGTACATTAAATTTACATTTATATGACATGAGTAATCATTTTATCAGAGGAAAAAAAATGTACCTTTGGAATGTTATATGTGGTCTTATCAATTCATTTCAGTCTGCTAAATTGACGTCACTGATACCAAGTTCTATCGGCTTTTGCCTTTCTCTTGGGTAACGTCAGTGGCGAGTTGGGTGGTGGTAAGCATGGGTCATTGCTGTTCTTCCATAAACGACCGTGATCAGATTTCTACCTCGGAGGGTAACTTTATAGGTACAATCCTATTGTCATTCATGACCAAAAGAAGTCTTTACTCTTTACTCTTTCAAAAGTAATATTTTAATGAAACGATATTTAATTACTGCGCAGAGATTATTTTACAAGGCATATACGCCTAATAAGTTGTATGATTCAGATGCGGTTGTTAAAGTTTCGGGAGTAAAGTGAATCGACTGGTATAATTTTGGCAGTTCAACACTGTATGTATGCATGTATTTCACACGCACACACACACACACACACACACACACACACACACACACACACACACACACACACACACACACACACACACACACACACACTCACTCACTAACTCACTCACACACACACACACACACACACACATAAATATTATCTACCTTGCGTGTACGTACTGCTGCTAGCATCTATCTCAATCATCTAAAGCAATAAAGTTTTCCCTTGATGATCTGTTGTGGTTCGTTGGAAGATCCAATACAAATAACGTACACTGATGAGACGTATGTAAGGAGCAAATATATTTCTCACACACATCTGTGTGTGTATGCGTGTGTGCGTGTGTGTACATGTGCACTTGCATAAACACACATATACACATATATATTTAATACATATATATATATATTTATGTTTATTTATATTCTTATTTGCTCTATCTTGCTTTTGTTTCATTTTTGGTGTTTACGCGTATCTTTGTCCGCGATAATCTGGTATAAGCTATTTACACCTATTCTATAATCTATTTATACGTCTCATTTATTTACGTGGTTGAGCATTGAATGTTTATGAATCAGAGAATTTGAATTTTGATTTGTCCTCATTAATATCCTTTCTACTATAGACACAAAGCCTGAAATTTGGGGGCAGGAGGATAGTCGATTACATGGACCCCAGTTCTCAACTGGTACTCATATTATCGACTTCGAAAGGATGATAGGCAAAGTCGACCTCGGTGGAATTTGAACTCAGAACATAGCAGTAGATGAAATATCGCTAAGCATTTCGCCCGGTGTGCTAAACATTTTGCCAGTAGATGTCTATTTTTTTTTAACAGAATGTATATAACGCTGAGGAGAATTCATTTCGAAATTTTGGCGGATCTATATGTTCTGAGTTCGATCCTTGTCCATCTCAGTTTTGCTTTTTAGTTTACTTGCAATATTAAAATGAATTATTCATTTTGTATTGAGATCGATAGTATCAAAGTTATTCCTCCAAAATATTTCAAACCTCTTTATTTAAGAGATCAATATAATCGGAAATACTATTTACTTTCTAAACGTGGGCTTGTACCTCATTATTTAGAAATCAATATTAACAAAGTCCACCTATTTATTATAATCCACGGAGAAACATGTAATATCTATGTTATTGCTATTTAACATCATTTCAGCCTTGAGCGAGAAAACTAACAATAAAAGACGTTCCAACCGTGACTATTCCATTTATATTATTTAATATCACGGAGTGCATTGTGCACTGTGTCATTCATTCTCTCAAGGCAGTAGTGTGTCATTTGAAGGAGATTTGGTTAGTATTTGTAGCAAATGATAGCACATACCTACCCGCAAGACCTGTTATATTAGATGCTGTTTATTTCAAGTTACTTTCAAGTGAAGTGGATGAGTGACAAATCTTTCTCTGGGCAAAAAGATACATACATACATACATACATACATACATACATACATACATACATATGCGTACATACGTACATACATATGCATGTGTGTATATATATGTATATATATGCACACGTGTATATATATATATATGTGTGTGTGTGTGTGTGTATGAATGTGTGAATGGGTTCGCGCGTGCGTGTGTGTGTGTATGTAATGTCTGCACATCTGGAATAAAGAGTATCAAATGCATTGTTGAATACATTCACGTGAACCTGATGATTCACTCCTTTACTCCGTCGGCCTAATGATACGACCATAAATTACAAACCCAAGCATATCTATCACCTTACCACAATGTTAGAGTTGGGGCAGAGCATTCCAATGCATTAACTTTTTACTAACTTTGTTGATGATATATTTAGCATCCAGTTAGAAATTTATTACTTTAACAGCTCGAGCAGTGATATCTCTTACAATATTTTAGTCTTTATAGGCGGTGATCTGGCAGAAACGTCAGTAAAAGAGTAAGAGTATAATAGATTATAATTTTATAATAAATATGGTCAAATTAATTGAATTTGATCATATTTTGATGTAAGCCATGTTGTTGCTTTATTCAAGAATTTTGGATTTTGTCGTCTTTCTGTGATTTCTAATAGTCTTTTTCTCGCATAACTTCCAATATAGTTTTCGCTATAATACACGTATCATATGGTGACCTTATATAGTCTTTACTATTCTGTCTACCAGCTCATCTGTTTTAAGTAGCCGTTCTATTTCCAATATTTTCTTCGAAAATATTTTTACTTTACTTTGTGAATTCGTCACATGTATCGTTATATTATTTCCTTAACTTAAAAAGGCCTTTTTCATATCGAAGTATTTGGTTGAATGGCTAGATTTATGTTTTAAATTTCTTTAGTCTTCCTGATTTAGCTTCCATTCCCTAAATTGATATTCAAACCCTGTTCTTTTTGTATTTCAAGCTTTCAAAAACTCTTTCGATTTATCTTACAGAATCATTTACTTCTAATCAGGATCTGCTTTAGCATTTCTAATCTAACCCCTTATTTCGATGACTGCTAGCTTCACTGTTAAGTACATCGCAATATGGCGTACATTAAAAAAAAAATCCTTAATATCTATTTCATTTATTTGCACTCAAATTATTTCTAGTTCACGGTTAACTTCTTTGGTTCGCTTTCTGTTTTTATGCTGCATGGTTTTTGCAGTTTTATGTCTATCTTCGATTTATAAAAGTTTCTCCTCTTCAAATTTTTGTTTAATTTCGTCTACCACATTTTCTACGTCACTGCATTCATTCATTTGCATTGGCGCTAATGTTTCTTTCCTGTTATTACTACTTGGCAGTGTTATGTTAGGCATTGTTCGTTATTTCAGCTCTACTGGATGGCGTTTATGTTCTCTTCTTCTGCTGTTCGTGTTTATGCTATGTTCTCTTGTAGTGTTGCGGAGGCGCAATGGCCCAGTGGTTAGGGCAGCGGACTCGCAGTTATAGGGTCGCGGTTTCGATTCCTAGACCGGGCGTTGTGAGTGTTTATTGAGCGAAAACACCTAAAGCTCCACGAAGCTCCGGCAGGGGATTGTGGCGAATCCCGCTGTACTTTTCCACCACAACTTTCTCTCAATCTTACTTCCTGTTTCTGTTGTGCCTGTAATTCAAAGGGCCAGCCTTGTAACACTCTGTGTCAAGCTGAATCTCCCCGAGAACTACGTTAAGGGTACACGTGTCTGTGGAGTGCTCAGCCAC
>NC_068986.1:32580432-32581640 GCF_001194135.2 Octopus bimaculoides | reverse complement strand
TATATATATATATATATATATATATATATATATATATGTATATGTATATATATATGTATGTATATGTATATATATATATATATATATATATGTGTGTGTGTGTGTGTGCGTGGGTGCCTATGTGTCTGTGTGACTGTCTGTGTGTATATATAGATAAATATGTAGTGTACGTACATATGTGTATATGTATGCATTTATGTATTTGTACGTATACATTCATATATAGGTATACATATATATCAGGTCATCCCATAAGTTCTGTCCGATTTTACCTTTTTAAAAACTGAATGAAATTTAATACTTTTTTAGAATGTCTATTGGAATTAAACATTATTTTTATGCATTTGTGTACATATAAACTAATTCAATATTATTTTACAGAATAATAGAATTAAAATTTCTTTGATTAAAACCCTTTCGAACATGGAAGTATCCAAAGAGCATTTCAGGCACATAATGCTCTATGAGTACACAAAAGGAAACTCTGCAGCTGAAACGACTCGAAACATACACTCAGTTTATGAGAAAGAATGCTTGAATGAAAGAACTTGCAGCAGATGGTTTGCAAAATTTAGAAGTGGAGATTTTACCCTTGAAGATGAAGTTGAATTTGATGATAAGTTTCTTGAGGTATTACTTGAAGAAAACCCTGCATTATCAGTTGAGGAATTGGCAAAAAAGCTTAAGTCAAACCATACAACTGTTCATCGTCATCTTCAACTACTTGGAAAGGTTCCTAAACTTGGAAAACGGGTGCCTCATGAATTGTCCGAAAGCAACCGCAAATCCCGAATTCATTTCACCCTTTTTGGATAGACTTGTGACTGGTAACCAAAAATGGATCTTCTATCGAAATGTTAAACGTCGTAAACAGTGGCTTGGTAAAAGGGAAAAAGCTCAACCACAACCCAGAAGGGAATTTCAGGGAAAAAGGTTCTTCTCTCTATCTGGTGGAATTGCAGAGGAGTAATTCACTTTGAATTGTTACCACCTAATGCAACAATCAATGCTCAAGTCTACTGTCAGCAATTAGAGCGTTTGAACCACGCTTTGAAGGAAAAAAACCCTCTTTACTGTATCGAAAAGGAGTGATGTTTCATCAGAACAATGTGCAACCCCACACCGCAAAGATCACATCACAGATGATCGAAGAGCTTGGTTGGGAAAAAATTCCTCATCCACCTTATTCTCCCGACCACGCTCCTTCA
>NC_068986.1:32578766-32580031 GCF_001194135.2 Octopus bimaculoides | reverse complement strand
ATAGCAAATGAAAGACAGATGGAATATACGAGAATTTATTATTAATCACAATTGTTTCAACAAATCTAGCATTGATTCCTCTTGGATGGGACACTCAACAACTGGTTCAAGAGCATCTAGTGGTACAGAGGTAACTCGTCCAGTGATAAATAAATACAAGTCGTTAAAATGACTGTTCCGCACTGTATCACGCTGAATTTACCTGGTGACTACGTTAAAGGTACGCGTATCTGTGGAGTGCTCAGCTACATGCGCGTTAATTTTACGAGCTGGCTGTTTGGTCGACCAAAGCAACTGGAACACTTATCGTCACAACCGACGGAGTGCCACGAGGAATTGCAAACTGAAATCTCTACAGCCACCTCACTCTGACTAGAAACAACAGTGTCAGCGTAAAATCGATGGCTTGGTGTCTTACTCTGTTGATCCACTGTGGTTCTTCCGGTGCGAAAACTAAAATCTCCACACGATAGAGCAGCGTCCGATTGATTAGCAGATTTATCTCCGATTCCACTTAACTCTCTGGAAACCACCGATAATCCCCACCAATCACAAACCTTATTGGTTCTTACAATTTATCAAAAGCTTTACCAAGAATTTAAACATTCTTACCGATAAATCTGAAATGTTCCAAATATTAATCGCTTTGAGTTCTAATATAAGCACCGTTCTACAAATCCTTAAGAGGAAGGAGAAGTATTCGATAAAATCGATTCTAGTTTTAGGATGATATTTACTTTATCTTTATCAACCCTAGAAGGATGAAAGTTAAGTTCATCTCAACGGAATCAGAAATCAAAACGTATATTTATATCACTAAATACCACAAGGCATTTAGTCCACTACTAGCTATTCTACCAACACGCAACAACCCAAAGTATGGCAATCTGTCAATCGTTTTAAATATTCCACTAATTTATCATTCATACCGGACATTTTCTATACGAAGGTCCACAATACTTGAGGGATAATTTGACCATCGTTTTTCATATTCTACTAATCATCCAATCTTATCACTTATCTTTTATTTGCTTCAACCCCTGGACTGGGGTCGTGCTGGACCATCGCCTTACAGGGTTCAGTCAAAGAAATCGACTCAACTATTTATAGTTCTTAAGTCTGTTGCTTATTTTATAGTTTCTTTTTCGCTGAACTGCATCTTTGCATGCATTAGTTGTCGAGCGTTGGTGAGTAACCAGCAGGACACATGCAAAGACATACACATATATTTGTATATGCATGTATGTATGTATATATATATATAT
>NC_068986.1:32574632-32577810 GCF_001194135.2 Octopus bimaculoides | reverse complement strand
ATATATATATATATACATACATATATATATATAAACATATATATAGATATATAAACATATATATATATTTATATATATAATTTTTTTACTTTTTATCGTTTACTTTTTTCAGCCATTTGACTGCGTCCATGCTGGGGCACCCCGTTGAAGGGTTTCAATGGCGAAGCCTGGTATTTATTCTATCGGCTTCTTTTTGCTGATTGGCTAAGTTACGGGGAAGTAAGGACACCAACACCGGTTGCCGAGCGGTGGAGGGGGGAAAACACAGATATCAAGACAGACACATATAGATATATGCATATATATATATAGGACAGGCTTCTTTTAGTTTCCATTAACAAAATCCACTCACAAGACTTTGGCCGGGCCGAAGTACAGTAGAAGACACATGCTCAAGATGTCAGGCAGTGGTACTGAACCCAGACAGTCAGAGACATGTGGCTGGAAGGCAAGTTTCTTACCACACAGGCACACCCACACCTATATATATGTACGTATATATATAATTATATATATATAGAGAGAGATGTATACATACACACATACACACAAACGCACACGCAGACACAGAAAGGCGGCGAGCTGGCAGAAACGTTAACAAGCCGGGCGAAATGCTTAGCGGTATTTCGCCTGCCGTTATGTTCTGAGTTCAAATTCCGTAGCGGTCGACTTTGCCTTTCATCCTTTCGGGGTCGATAAATTAAGTACCAGTTACGCAATGAGGTCGATGTAATCGAATTAATTCCTTTGTCTGTCCTTGTTTGTCCCCTTTATGGGCAATAAAGAAATAAGAAACATACACACACATATATACAGAGAGTGGGGAGCAGAGACAGACACATAGATAGATAGATAGATAGATAGATAGATAGATAGATAGATATAAATAAATAACTAAATATATATATATTTATACATGCTTCCGAACCGCATGTTCCTGTTTTCAATCCCACTGCGTGGTACCTTGGGTAACCCTTTCCTATCAGCCTCGGGCAGACCAAAATCATGTAAATGGATTTGGTGGACGGAAACACAAAGAAGCCCTATACACACACACGTACACACATAAGTGTATGTTTGTGAGTATTTGTCCCCCTCCATAGCTTGACAACCGGTGCTTGTATGTTTATGTCCCAATAACTTAGGAGTTCTTCAGGAGGCCAGGAGAATAATTACAGGCTTAGAAGATAAGTACTTGTGTTGATTTGTTCGACTTAAATTCCTCAAAGCGATGCCCCAGCATGGGCGTAGTCTCATGATTGAAAGATATAAAGGCTAAATGATAAAAGCTACAGAATTATCTGGAAGCATATATATTTCTGTTGGCTGTTGTTGGAAGGAAAATTTCTCTTATACATACTTCCCTGAAATACTTTTAAACTATTTATACATATAACAGTTTGTATGTGTAATTCTATTTGAGTCGGGTTATATGTATATACATATATATACTAGCATATGTATCTGTTTTTATAAGTTACCGGATATGTGTATGTTTAAGTAATGGCGTAGACAAATATGTTCTGGTACTTTCATTCATTTCACTGAGAATGCGTGGAATATTTTAGTTAAATACATTTGTGTGTAGACATATATTTCTCTTTAAATATGTAAATATTTATCTGAAATTTTTTTTCTGTTGAGTATAAGCAACCCCATGCTTTGCGTGGCCTCTTGTGGATAAACGACATGCAGAAACAGGATGAAAGAACTGGAAAAGTGAGAAGGTGTAAGAATTTTGAAAGACGTGACATATCATTTGCGCTTTTCCACTAATAAACTGGCTTTTCTGCTCACCAACTGAAACCCTTGCGGCTTAACACTTTAGGTTAATTATCTAGAGTATACTTTATATACTCCGGCGTCTCAATTGACTTTACATACACAACATAGTGCTTGTTTATAACCATTGTTATTTCGTTTCAATGTCCGGTTGTTGTTGTTGTTGTAGTTTTATGACATCATAGCATCTATGGAAATTAAATTTACAAAGTGCTTCAAACAAGTGTTGTCTGCTCCATCAACTGACTTTATTTCAACGACAGACGGAAAAGGCAACGTTTTCTAGTCGAGGAATCAAAACGGAGTAATAACTGTCTTTCGTATTCATTAGGATCTAACAGAGATCTATTGCTGTTTGCAGCTATATCTAATATTTTCCAACCTGGTATCTATATTCCTTTACTCATTGCTGAGGACTTTCTCTTTTGTCTCATTTATATTTTTCGGAGTGGTGGTGTGGCAAGTAGCTTACTTACCAACTACATCGTTCCGGGTCCAATCCCACTGCGTGGCACCATGGGCAAGTGTTTTCTACTCTAGCCTCTGGCCGACCAAAGCCTTGTGAGTGGATTTGGAAGACGAAAACTGAAAGAAGCCCGTCGTATATATGTATATATATATATATATATATGTATGTGTATGTATATGTTTGTGTGTGTCTGTGTTTGTCCCCCCAACATCGCTTGACAACCGATGCTGGTTTATTTACGTCCCCGTAACTTAGCGGTTCGGCAAATGACACCGATAGAATACATACTAGGCTTACAAACAATAAGTCCTGGGTTCGATTTGCTCGACTCAAGGCGGTGCTCCAGCATGGCCGCAGTCAAATGACTGAAACAAGTAAAAGAGTAAGAGAGTATCTGCCGTACAAAAAGTGAAGAACTTCAGCTTCATCTTCAGTTTAGAAATCACCATATTGTTAACTTTTCTAGGTCAGATTCCACAAGGAATTTATTTGTGATACATGTGACTACGTACCTACGACATGTCGTTAAACTCGAAACCGTGTACTGTTATTTCCTGTTATTCTCACATGATTCACTAAAGCCTTCATATTTCCGGTTTTTTCTTTAGTGTACACACTTTACATTAGCTTCATAGGGTTCCACCAACTCGAAAATGAAAGCGTTTTTGTTTTTTGTTTTTTCGGAACATGCTATACATTATAGTTAAAGAGCTGGCGGTATGGCTGTGTAGAGGCAAGCTTTGCAGTTTTCGGGTTCCATTTCACTCTGCTGCATATTGAATAAATGTTTTCTACAATATTCCATGCAAAATGATGTTTTGTGAATGAATATATACGTATACGTATATATACGTATATCCGTGGTATACGTATATATATAAATATATATATATATATATATATATATATATATATGTGTGTGTGTGT
>NC_068986.1:32571159-32573068 GCF_001194135.2 Octopus bimaculoides | reverse complement strand
TATATATATATATATATATATATATATATATTTCTCTATATATAAGTATATATGTGTGTGTGTATGTGTGTGTGTTCATGTGTGTATACAGACGATACCCTCCCTCTTAATTAAGCAATAACCATACAAACATAGGCACAAAATTATATATATACACATATGTGCGTGTCTGAGTATGCATGTATGCATGTATGTATATATGTATGTATGTATGTATGTATGTATGTATGTATGTACACACAGACACACACACAGAACTACACATATATTTTGCCATCTATGTGCGTAAGGAATATTCTATGAATCCATGTGCACACTAGAAGGCTCGTTGCAGTGGAAGCTTGACGCCGTATCGGTTAGTGTCTACTTGAGATGGAAGCTAATAGATAGAACTGGAAAAGGATTGGTGTTAGATTATGTACGTTGTGCATTCATTTCATTAGGAAAGTCAATGTGTGTGTATATATGTCTGTGTGTACCTGTGCGTGTGAGTGTATATATATATATATATATGTATGTACGAACGTGTAAACATACTCATATATACATGTCCATATATACATATATATACATTTGTATCTATATTGATATCAATTTTGCTATATATACATGCGCGCACACATGTATGTATATATGCATATATAAATGAACGTTTCATATCTCATTAATGAGTATAGCTTAGAGTGTCTGCTTTTCTTAAGCATGTATGCGTGTGTCTGCCGCTCTCTTTCTCCATACGTGTGTGTGTGTGTGTGTGTGTGTGTGTGTGTGTGTGTGTGTGTGTGTGTGTGTGTGTGTGTGTGTGTGTGTGTGTGTGTGTGTGTGTGTGTGTGTGTGTGTGCGTGTGTGCGTGTACGTGTGAGTCTCCTTCTCTGTGTCGAATGACAACGTCATCGAGACATAGTTGGCTGGCGAAACAGAATGTGGGAGAGAAAACTGATTTTGAGAACAGAAAGAGAAAACGGTTGTGTTTCTGTGCTTGTTAGGTCTTCATAATAAAGTACATGTATATTTGTGATACCAACAGCGTTTACATTCGTAGTATCATTGAACAACCATTGAAAACACACCAGACACCAAACGTGGTGTTCCATTTACATACATCTTTAAAGTATGTATACGTGTATATGCGAGCGAGCGTGTGTGTAACCCTTTAGCACTTAAACCGGCCATATCTGTCGCAAATATTCTGACTGTTTTATGTTCAAACTAGCCAGATCTGGCCTCTCACACCTATCCTATGATGTCATTCTGAAAATATATAATCACATCTTCTAAATCTCAAAGCTATGAAATAACACCTGATTAATTCAAAACAGTGTAAATTAATAAGCATTACATTTGAGAGAGTAACCTGAATGCTAAGAGGTTAAGGGGTTAAACTCCTGTTTAACATGAACATCGTTTACACATCCCAATACTGAGTACCCCAGGAAATAAAGATATTAACCATATTCTTTTCTTTACTTCATTCTTGGGACGGCAGCCATTCAAATATCCTGGCATCAACACCTTGTTCGATTATATCGAATTATGTAGGTCCGGCAACTGTCTTAACGAGTTACACTTACATTCATGGACAGTTCCATTCATAGAAAAGTCCTTATCTTCTCCAGCAAATTGGAGACTAACTTTTCGGTAGCAGATACGCAGACCTTCCAGGGTAGACGACGACAAAATGCGTTGAAATCGCAGGATATAAACCGTCAAACAAGACTGGATTTTGTGAATGGTATATGTTTAATTGCAGACTTTCATTCGCACGTACAAAAGCGTGTACCTATATGAATACACACACACACACACGCACATATGGTCACACACACACACACACATATATATACATCTATGTCACAACTTTTGAGTTCTCGACAGTTTTCAAACCGAATAAAAAAACGATATATATATA
>NC_068986.1:32569737-32570738 GCF_001194135.2 Octopus bimaculoides | reverse complement strand
ATATATATTTCCGTGTGAGTTAGACGTTGAGAAGCCAACTAAGGGATAGTACCTATCCAATATAATGCTAACAGTGTACCCAGTTATCCATACCCAAGTGCTAGTTACTGCGCGGCTATCTCGCAGTTGAGTATTATATATGGGCGGGGGTAAAAAGTTGTTTATACGGCAAATCAGAAAGTGGATTTTATGTCGATATTATATCCTCTCCATTTTCTTATTTGCCCTATACATTTTGTTTTTTATCTTGTCTTTTAGTTTTTTTTCTGTATTTAGACTTCTCTCCTTGTTTCTTTCTGTGGAAGAGCGAAGGCTCGAAACGTTAAAGACCTTTTCACTTTCCGAGCGTTAAACTAATACATCTGTTTGTTGTCTACACCACCTGTGTTTGCCTTCTGTTTCTTTTTCTGTGAATTCTCCCTACATATATATATATATATATATATATATCTTATTTCTTTGTAGCGAGGAGGACTTTTCCATTTCGCGCGTGTGTGCGTGTGTTTCGTAAACAAATTTTCCTATATTTTCTGTTTCATTTTATGAAGACACTCGTCATGATCAACCCACCAGCATCTGCAACCGTCTCTTTCTTGTTATTGTTATCACTATTACGAATGAAAATTATTCAAAGAAGCAATTATTATTATTGTTGTTGTTATTATTATTATTATTCAGTAGTTTTATTTTTATAACGTGCTTTCACTTCACTACCGAGCGCAGCTCTGTGCGCCTTGGGTATGTGCTGTGGTTTGCTGTGGTGCTCTTATGTTTACTGTATTGAAAGTGTTTTGCGTAGAATGTGTGCAGTACCCAGTAGTGCAATTTTCTGTATGTTATATATATTTGTAAGTCCTGGTGTTTTTGTTATGTATTTGTCTGAATATTTTTTTATTATACCTAAGGCACCTACTATGATAGGAATTGTTTCTGTTTTTAGATTCCACATTCGAGTTATCTCTATTTCCAGGTCTTTGTATTTTGAAAGTTTTTCCATTTCT
>NC_068986.1:32568540-32569584 GCF_001194135.2 Octopus bimaculoides | reverse complement strand
GCATAGCTTCCAGTGTATATAGGTCCCAGCTCTGTCGTTTATTATTATTATTATTATTATTATTATTATTATTATTATTATTATTATTATTATTATTATTATTATTATTATTGTTATTGTTGTTGTTGTTGTTGTTGTTGTTGTTGTTGTTTTCGTTGTTGTTACTACTACTACTACTACTACTACTACTACTACTACTACTACTACTACTACTACTACTACTACTATGATTATTGAATAAATAAATAAATGTCATTACTATTCTGAATTTTATTATTTTCAACTTTATTTGTATTGGTTGTTATCGTCAACACTTTATAATTTTCACCCGTTCTCTTTTATTTATTTATTTATTTATTTATTTATTTATTCATTTACTTATTTATTTATTTATTCCTTCATTCATTCATTTATTTATTTTAATTTACCCCTCTCCATCCACCCCATGATATGGCTTCATTTTCGTTTCAGGGGTTAAATTGAAGCATCACTCGCTCAGTGGGGGACACACACAATACTCCCCGCATACAAACTGACACAGTGTCACAAAGACATACAATACACAAATGAAAAACAAACGCAGTTACCCACACACACAGACACATGCACACACAACACATATACACACTTTCCTACACGTACGCTTATGCATTGACCTAAAGGACTTCACAACTTTCCCTTTCTCGGAAGAAATTCGCATTTTTCTCTGGATGTACATGTATGCATACATGTCAACACATATATATATATATACACAGGCACACCGACAAATTAGATATACACACTCACTCAAAGAAAACATGTAGACGGACATGCTTAACTACAAAAAAGTATGCACGTACTTGCACAGGTACATTTATACACACAGTAAACAAAATTACATGTTTAAAACAAATACAGATATAAACACAGACTGACGTTCGTATACTTATGCGAAATACAGGCCCGTACCATATATGTATGCAAGTACTTAAAACACTCGGTAATGAACGTATACAGATATGTGTTCAACGCAGACTTATATGTATATATATATATATATAT
>NC_068986.1:32567976-32568341 GCF_001194135.2 Octopus bimaculoides | reverse complement strand
TATTACCATGCCCTGATGCAGTACCATATGCCTTGATTCAGTACCATGCCCTGACGCAGTACCATGCCCTAATGTAGTACCTTTATGCCCTGATGCAGTACCATGCCATGATGCAGTACCATGCCATGATGCAGTACCATGCCATGATGCAGTACCAGGCAGTGGCTCTTATGGCTTCTGTTCTTAATTGATTGGAAGTGTTATCATGTACATCGTTTTGTCTTGGTATAAAAAGATGACCTACAGCAAATATTCTGCTTAATACCACAGATTTCTTTGTCAGTTGTTTGAGCTTAACCAGTTGAGCATGTCTCTTGGTGGCTGACAATATGTGCATCTCTGATCATGAACAGAAGTAGTGAGGG
>NC_068986.1:32565212-32566836 GCF_001194135.2 Octopus bimaculoides | reverse complement strand
ATATATACATATATATACATATATATACATATAATGGTTTATTGAACATGAAATTACTTTATATGTATGCTGAGAGAAGCAGAGAAAAAGAATGATGGAGGGAAGAGAGAAATGCGTATCTCAGAAGAGACAAGTGGTGATAGCGAAATGGCTTATGGTTAAAAGAAGACCAAGACACAACAGAAGAGATTAACAAATTCTAATGACCAGTAAACAAATATTTTTATTGGAATCCCTTACGTGGCTTCGTAGCGTATTTGTTTGTTTACTGTTTTTCTAGTGGTACATGATGTACGTGTTTGTGTGTGTACGTGCATGTATGTGAGTGTGTGTGTTTGTGTGTGTGTTTGTGTGTGAGTTTACCTGATTTTATTTTCTGCATGTGTTTGTGTGAGGTATTCTATGTATACAACCTATACTGAATGTTTATGAGAACGATAGAAATGACACTGATGATGTGTACGATCTAAAGTACACAAGCTCGATAACATTTCTGGAAATTATGTCTACTTCAGTATTAATTCTTACCTACAACAAGCCACAACAGCAAGAGATTGCGTTCTTCAGCTACCGACCAGACATCACAACGATTTCAACTCTATCCGACAATATTAGTCTTTCTCGCGTGAATGTTCAGGTTCTTTTCGCCTACCATCGTGACACCTCTATCTTTACTTCCACATCATATATTCAAGTGCGTTACCAAAACAGTCTATATAATAGAGTTGTACTCGCACTATGTAGTGTCACCAAAGCGGATTATAACTTTGTGTTATTTGTAACTTAACGGTGTGACAAAACGGTTCTAAAATCGTTGTTTTTTTAGTGGAAATTTCTCTTTATAGAGCTCTAGATTTCACTTGCATCGGCTAATTCTGGAAGAGTGGTCAATAACCTGTTATTGGGAGTCTCATGCAGTCTCTTTTACGATACTTAACAGTCAAGTTCCAGTCTCAAAATCCTTGGTGTCCCCAATAAAGCACTTTATTGAGCATGCTCTTCCCTCATGTCAATAATAATTTCTCCAACAAATTTATCAAGCCTATTATCATTATTACTATTACTATTACTGAGTGAGAGAGCAGAGCATGTTATCAAAGTGACACTGGGGTAAATATACGAAGCCCAGTATACCCATCATGACTACCCGTCTGATAAGGGTACACCAGGCACATACATCACAACCATATGTGCGCGACAGGGTGATATTTTATCAAGATCAACAGCGCATGACCTTGCAGGTGGGGCCCAGTTAGAATTTTCTTCAGGTCGAGTAGCCCATCCTACTCGAAAGGTCCCTCAATAAGGGTTGTTTAAGGAAAATGCGAATTTCTCCGGAGAAAGTGAAGGCTGTGAAGTCTTTTAGGTCTTACCCGTCGCTCCGTTCTCACTTCAAATTCTGCTGAAGTCGACTTTGCGTTTCATCCTTTCGGAGTCGATAAATTAAGTACCAGTTGCGTACTGGGGTCGATCTAATCGACTGCCCCCCCCTCTCCCCAAATTTCAGGCCTTGTGCCTATAATAGAAAGGATCATTATTGTTGTCGTTGTTGTAGTTGTTTATATATATATATATATATATATATTATACATATTCTTTTTCTTTGTTCAGAACTGGCATTATA
>NC_068986.1:32563117-32564867 GCF_001194135.2 Octopus bimaculoides | reverse complement strand
CACTCTCTCTCTCTTTCTGTGAGTATGAGTGCGAACGCTTTTCTGATTCACTATCAAGGCACGTCTCTGAAAGGTAAAGAGATGGCGTGTCTGTGCATATATGCATATGCATGTATTTGAACAGTTGAGTTTATGAAAGATCAATGGGTATTTGATATAACATATGAATATCTTTGTATGACAGCGTTTTCATCGGTGTTCTTTAACCCCAGGGCAACCTTGACGCAAATGACTTACGATCAAACACCTTCCAATGTTAACTGTTTCGTATTTCATCTTAGCTAAGACTTCATTATGCAAGCACGTTCCTTCTTTATTTATGACTTACAAGCTGAAATTTGAGGGAACGTGGTTTCTCTGACATATCTTAAATGTCCAGCATTGTTCCACAACCTCTTTGCTTCCTTTAGTGTGTGATATTGAGTCCTTGATATGACTGTGTGTATTTATTGAAAGAGAATGGTAAATTGCTCGCATGTGTGCACATGTGAATTTGCGCGTGCCTCCTATGCGCACTTAATTCAATATAGAACCATGTGTTTAGAAAGGAAAAAAAAACGAAAGGGAAGGTGGTAGCATGCATGCATCATCTAATCTCTCCTACCAGCTTTTATTTACCATTAGTCACAGCGATGAGCAGAGTTGCGTGATTGGAAAAGAGGACGATGGGCAGAGGTGAGTGAAAGGAAATTAAGGGCAAAACGAGGGTATAAAAAAATATCCCATCCAAGAGGATTCAGGTTTGGGGTGGAAAAATAATATATCCCTCTCCCCCAACCTACTAGCACTGTGTCGATATTGGCTTATTAAATGATGTTTGTTAATTAAGCTTTGATCAATATATGGATAATTGCAGCATTTGCGGAGAAAATCTGCTTTCTTAATTGAAAATAATAATTTAGATTTTAATCAATGAATCTGATTGATAGGTACATCGGATCAATAAATAGATAGTTGTTATTACCATTATATCATCATCGTTGTTGTTGTTGCTGTGGTTGTTGTTGTGGTTGTTATTGATGTTGTCGTTGGTGATGATGATGATGATGATGATGATGATGATGATGATGATCTTGCTGCTTGTTTGCTTGCTTGTCTTTTCCCCTTCTACGCCATATTGAGTTGTTGCTTCGTTCTTAAATTTCGGTTGTAGTTTTACATTCGCATTCGTTTCCCTCGCTCTGTCTGTCCGTCGGCCTGTCTGTTGGTCTGTCTCTGTCCGTCTCTCTCTGTCTCCCTCTCTCATCCTCTTTCTGTTTCTTTCCTTCTTTCCGTCTCATTCATTGATTTGAGTAACTACTACTATTACTACTACTACTACAAAAATAATGATGATGATAATAATAATAATAATAATAATAATAATAATAATAATAATAATAACAAGAAGAAGAAGAAGAAGAAGAAGAAGAAGAAGAAGAAGAAGAAGAACAACAACAACAACAACAACAACAACAGCAACAATAATAATGCGATAATAAGAATATTAGTAAAAATAATGACAAGAGAAACATGAGGGAGAAAGATTTCTTACATTATCACAATTTTAGTGAGAATGCCACCAATATATTTTGGTAAGCATTAATTGGTTCATACATGTATATAAGCATATATGCGAATGCGTGGGCGAATATGAAAGAGAGAGTATATGTGATATATGTACGTTTATGTATCTGTGTGTGTGAGAAAGAGTGGAATGGAGGGAAAGAGGGAGAGAGAGAGAGAGAGAGAGAGAGAGAGAGAGAGAGAG
>NC_068986.1:32553602-32562455 GCF_001194135.2 Octopus bimaculoides | reverse complement strand
CTCTCTACAATATATCGTTGCTAATCATAAAGAAAAAAATGGAAGCATAGAGTCATGTATCTTAGTGGTTAAGATTTTGTGCTCATGATCGTAAGATTATGGTTTCGAGTCCTGGCGCGGGCGATGTGTTGTATACTCGTGCAAACCATTTTCATTTCAGATTTCTCCACTTTACTCAGCTAGTAAAAATGTCTAATCCTGCGACAGACCCGCGTCTCGTTCGCAAGGATAGGGAGAATATATATACTACAGAATCCAGGAAATGATCCTATTTTTCCGCAAGGATTTCTAATTGATTTTTTAAAATCATAAATAACGCCCACAGTAAACCGTCCAACTTGCTGTTACTTAATTTCTCTGACTGAGACTAGGAACAATTCGTATAAGAACAATCAACACCCAAGAAAGGTAATTGTAATAATAGTAATTAATAACAACATGAAACATTTTTTTAAATTACTAAATTAAATAAGATTACGAGGGAGAGATTATAAATAATTATTTTCTGACAAACACTTCGTCTCTAATTTCTACGACGTTGAATAATAATAATTTTAAATAATTTTCTCGCTTTTTTCTTTTATAAATTATATTAATAAAATTTAATTCTCTAAGAAAATCGGTAAAACCAAAGTTAATCGCAGTACATAAATATCGCTATAACTACACGGCTTACAAAATTTATTAGCACCGAACCACTTCAAAACAATGTAAAACTTTAACAACCCCATTACTGCAACGCCTCTCACAGAAATTTTGGCATTCAACAAAATTTATTACTGGCGAAATTCAGCAGAAGCATTTCAAAGAAATCGTTCATACACCGATGAATAGCTATTCTGTCATCTGAATAAAGTAAATGGAACGAATTGAAAAGCATATTGATAAAAGTTTATTGATATCTATCTAATGCGCTGGCTAATATGCTACATGTTCTGAAATCATTCGGGACACACCCGTATGTACAAATGCTTTCATGAATTTACACATGTATTACCACATGTTATCATAAATGTAATTCCTCGTTAGGAAGAACGGATGACAGTTTGTACATTAAGTTTAGTGAAAACAAAAGCATATTAGCTGGTTTAGTTATTAGCTTACAAACCAATGCATAATCTTAGTACGATAATTAATTAATTTTGCTTAATTCGAATGCAGCATATGCTTGTCGACGCTGTGTACATCATAGGAGAGACCAGTGGCTTGCTCCGGATAATTCTGGTTGATGAAACACATGTCGAAACACCGGTGTTACATCTATGAACCGAAAATGTGATAAAAGTAGTCACTATAAAAGGGGACATTTTCTCTTGTAACTAATACAACAACGGCTGGCACATTTCGCTTTCAAATCTGCCGGACAGATATCTTTTATCTTTTTATCTTTTACTTGTTCCACTCAATAGACTATGGCCATGCTGGAGCACCGTCTTGAGAAATATTCGGTCGAAACAGTTCTTTCTTTTTTTTTTTGTCTTTTTGTTAAGCTTGGTATTTATTCTGTCTGTCAATCTGGCTTACGGAGACGTGCCAACACAGGTTGTCAAGCGGTGGTCGCGGTGGTGGTGCTGCTGATGCTGCTGTGAACACAGGTACGACACACACACACACACACACACACACACTCATACGACGGACTTCTTTTAGTTTCTGTCTGTCAAATCTACTCCCAAAGCTTCGGGCCGCTCGAAGCTCTAAAAGAAGGCACTTGTGCCACGCAGTGGGACTGAACCTGGAACCATGTAAACTTCGGAAGCAAGCTTATTACCACACTGCTACGCATGCATATCATCGTTTCAGATTTCGCTTTCTCACTCTTCACTTGCAGATAACGATTACATACATACATACATACATACATACATACATACATGCAAATGTGTGTGTGTGTGTGTGATATGTGACTGAGGAAGAAAATCCCTGTCCATTGCCCATGCAAAATGCCAGCAATACCCGTGCATGCCGGTATTGCACCAGCAGTCGACTTCACCCGGGTTCCCATCCGCGGCTTTCATGCTCATCGCACCGCCCTCTTACTCGACCAGGCATGGAATAATCGCCTTGCCGGCGATAGCACAACCTCAGATGGTGGCTAAGAATGCCTGAAAACACGTAGGATTGCCTTGGCAAACGACCATAAATCGAAGGAAATCGGAAAAGCGCTAAGAAACTCTCAAGAGAGATGAACTGCAAACCTTCAGAGAAGAAACCCCATTCTGGTAAGTGTTTCGGTTCTTAACTTCTTAAATTCTAAAGGGGCCGGGCTATATATCCAGGTCAGGACTCTTGGATGTCCTTCTATCAACACATTTTAGCCACTTGGATATCGGAGACTTGCGCATTTCAATTGCTCGGATATTTCATCTACTTGTAACTCCTCTCTGTTGACTCAGCGTTCAAACTTATACATAAAGAATAAAAAATGTTGGTTGCCATGGTAGCGGTGAAACATCAACCCTACCACAATGACTCATTCAGAGTTACTTCTCTTAGCGTTAAAATACAAAATTATTGCCTTCAAACTATTTGGAGGTCGTTTTGGTTTCTCCTCGACCAGATCTAAATGGAACATCTCTTCGCCGTTTCTGATATTGCATTCAGGTCTTTGATGATGTTCTTCCCAGAGACTGTTTGGTTGCATCTTTGGATCATAAGTAGATTTGTACACAAAATCTCTGGTTCCAGCCTTTATGGCGAGAACAATCAGCCTCAAATAAAAAAAATATATAGTTACACTTTAATTTATGTACCGAAAACACTGACATACTCTTCTATATCAGCTTCACTTGAAAGATTCTTATCAAAAGAACAATTGGAATGCTAACGCAATATAATGAGACTTGTAAAAGACCCAAAACAATATTTCCCTATCTGAAATTGTCGCTGGTAACACTCTAGTCTCTTATGAGCTGAAGTAAGTGAATCATGATTTGGTGTCTCCGCTTCCAGTTCAAATATTGCTCAAGGATTACAGTTTATACTTGCCGATGATTACAGTCAGTGAATGTATATCTCTGACGTGGTTGCTGATTGTAACCTAGTCGGCAGTAAGGTGAAGCCAGTGATTCATGATTCTGTGTTTCCTTTTCGAGTCCAAATTCTGCTCTAGTATTGCTGTTTATCCTTTCGAATGACGGTTAATAAATTAAGTAACTGTAATTACTTCGGTCCAGTCGATCGAATAATGCCCCAACTCTTTTACAAAAAAAAAGGAAAAAAGAAGAACAGTCTAGAGGAGCGTAAGGAGGCAATCATTTTTATGTTGTTTCTCTTAGGTTCAATTTATAAAAGGGCCCTCGAAAAAAAAAAGAAAATATTACACTCACATAATAATAAATAAACAACTAAAGAAATGTAAAGCATAAACAAAAAAAAAACACAAAATATTTTTAAAATGTAAAGGCAACAATAACATCAACAACAACAGTAGCAACATCAATAGCGCAATAATGAAGTTGTTGATTTATGTCCGTTCGACTGTAGGGTCATTGCAGAGGTGACTTTATGGCTAAAACAGATGATAGCATTTCATTAATTTTTATCTCTTTCTAACACCATCACCTACACCACCAGTGACATCATCATCACCATCAGCAGCAGCAGCAGCATTACCATCACCTCCATCATCGTCGTCAGCAGCACCAGTACCACCATCTCCTCCATGATCACCATCATCATCATCATCATGACAAACAGCGATAACATTACCACCACTGCCATCATATCAGCAAACATAAACTCCACTACCACCACCACCACCACCATCACCACCATCACCACCACCGTCACCATCATTGTCACACCACCACAATCATTTCCACCACTATCACCGCCAACGCCACTTAAACAGTCGAAATCAGAATTATCATCTCCAACCATCCATCCCCCCCTAAATTCTAACTCTTACTCCCCCCTCCGACGCCTATCGCTTGATTCACCTCTAACTTCAAGAACCAACAATAACAACTGTTTCGCACCACCACAACTACTGCCGCTACAACAACAGCCAACAACATTTCCATTACCGTCGCATCATATTCAACCACCGCAAATACTGGCTTTGCAGCCATTACCACGCACCATCGCCACCACCACCACCACCACCACCACCACCACCATCACCAACAACATTAGGAATACCACTAACACTAATATTTCAATGGCGAGAGCTACCATCATGATAAGCATCACTACCACAAAATAAAAACTAACGTAAAAACAAAATGCCATCACAATTATAAGAGGAGCTTCGTCATATTACTATGTATGAACACCAACAGGGAAACAGCCATCATCTCTTCTGCGGTCACCATCATCACCACTACCACCGCTACCACCACCACCACTACTACTACCATTATCAACAGCAACTATAGTAACATTGATATCGCCTCCACGCCACAAGTATAACAACTGCTACTGACTCGAGAATTACGACCACAACGATCAGAACTGCAACCACACAAAAAAAAAAGTAACAATCTCTTGGCTACCGTTCGTTATAACTTGTACCATCCGGCAACTGACCGCAGCAAGAGCAACAACATCATTACTGTAGGCACTATTACTATAGACTAGTGTTTCTCAATTGGGGCCCATATTGCCCTTCAGGGACCATCTAAGATTTTATCGTTAAAATTTGTGTAATAAATTGGTTATAAGATTACAGTGGAGACGCAATGGCCCAGTGGTTTGGGCAGTGGACTCGCGGTCATAGGATCGCGGCTTCGATTCCCAGACCGGGTGTTGTGAGTGTTTATTGAGCGAAAATACCTAAAGCTCCACGAGGCACCGGCAGGGGATGGTGGCGAACCCTGCTGTACTCTTTCACCACAACTTTCTCTTATTCTTTCTTCTTGTTTCTGTTGTGCCTGTAATTCAAAGGGTCAGCCTTGTCACACTGTGTCATGCTGAATATCCCCGAGAACCACGTTAAGGGTATACGTGTCTGTGGAGTGCTCAGCCACTTGTGTGTTAATTTCACGAGCAGGCTGTTCCGTTGATCGGATCAAGTGGAACCCGCGACGTCGTTAGTGACGGAGTACCAACATAATACTACAAACGAGGAAGTGAAACGAAAAAAATGAAGCAAGCAAAAGGGCCCTATGAGGAAACACTTACCACAGTAAAGGAACGCAAACTCAGATAGTTCGAGAATGTCACCCGCTCATCAGGGATGGCGAAAACAAACCTTCAGGAACAGCCAAAGGTGGCGGACGCAGAAGCAGATGGAGAAAGAGATAAGGCGGCGAGCTGGCAGAAACGTTAGCACGCCGGGCGAAATGCCTAGTGGTATTTCGTCTGCCGCTACGTTCTGAGTTCAAAGTCGACCTCGGCAGAATTTGAACTCAGAACGTAACGGTAGATGAAATACTGCTAAGCATTTCACCCGCCGTGCTGACGTTTCTACTAGCTCGCCGTTAGTTGCATAATATCTGGCTGCTGCTATTTATTAAAGTGTACCGGAAGTAATCTTGCATACTATATAACAAAAACGATAATTATATATAAGTTAGTAAACCAAATTTGTCATAAGCTCAAATTGGTATCAGAGAGTCGGTAAACATCATAAATATCTATTTTCTTCACAAATCTTGATATTCAATTTTAATATAAGTGTCACCATTACCAATTTAAATTTGCTTTATATTATTTAATAGAAAGTGTTTCTTTGTTCCTTGTTTTTTGTTCTGTTGCATTTTTCGCTCATTGGTATAATAAAAATTGTTAAAAATTTGGTGGCCGAGTTCCCGCACCTTCAGCTCAAATTTTCATTGATTGGAATTTTCTAATATTCGGTTCATGTATTCACATCAGTGAATGATCATTCGTTTTCTAAGTGACATGACTGCTTGGCAAATATAATTTCTCGCCATTTCCCTAGTAAGTTATGTTTATAAATTATGAGAGCCTTTTTCATTTTAAAATTTTGTCCTTTTTTGAAACGGAACAATAAGCCTCTATTATATTAACATAAATTCCACAAACATGACCTTGTCCATTTTTGTCTGTTTGATAAAATGGTGATAAGTAAATAAGAATTTAGTCATATTTTCTTTAGTTCTAGTTGTTTCGTTTTTGTTTTTGTTTTGTTTTGAGTGTTTCCTTTTGTCTAGAGTTCTTGCTTTTATATTGCGTCTTAAAAGTAGCAAATTCTAATTAATTTCATTAAATGCCTCAATATTCATCGAATTATGTGATGAAATGTAAAAGAAAACATTTGCCTTTGTTCTGCTACGAACAAAGTGAAATTCGTTCGTATTTACACATCTTACATCACTGGTCTCAGTTGTCTCTACTTTCTCAATTCCGCCATCAATTAACGACGATGACTAACTTCATTCAATTGAAATATATTTTAGTTCTCTAGTCTCTTTTCATGTATTACAATTTAACACAATACTTCATGTTCTTTTAGTAAGATTGAAGAAAATAAGGATTATCCTGTATTTTGGATGGCATCAAGTAAAAAGTAAATATTACCTCTAGCCTAATAATTAATAATATACATCTGTCTCGTTCCTATGCATAGTTTTTACATGTAATACGTCCAAAATACGTAATTATTACTTACACTCCATAGCAAAGTGCATGCTATTCATTGCTAATAATATTTATAAGTGTCTCAAATTCAGCAGAACATCTATCTACTTATCTATCTATCTATCTATATATATATATATATATATATATGTGTGTGTGTGTGTGTGTGTGTGTGTGACCTTGAGCAGGCGTCTTCTAATGTAGCCCCCAGCTGACCAAAGTGTTGTGAATTGATTTGGTACACGGAAACTGAAAGAAGTCGGTAATATACGTGTGTGTGTTATCTGAAAAACAGAAATGCAATGTGGTTTAAATCTTTGATACCCACTAAGTTTATAAAACAAATCGGATAAACATTTGCAATCAATTTTTTAAATTTAAGGAAATTTTACGGACATCCTGTTCACACACACATACGCACACGCACGCACACACACATACACACACACACACGTACACACACACACATTCCTTAATCAGCAGAACACTGTCCGTGAATTTATTGCAGGATCCATAAATCTTATCGTGGGTGTCGGGAAACAAGCTGCAACTGATGGGGTGTCACAGTAACATGTAGTGTACCAAAATACACGACATATGTTTTGAATGTTTGCCACAAAATGGAGTCCGTTAAAGGCATCCAAGAGTCATGTGATAGCTTTAAACCGGATGACCTTACGGTACTTATTATACTACAACATGTTCACTTTCTGCGCCGACTATGACTTTATCTTTTCATTTCCTCTCCATTCAAACAATATTTACCTAGAACTGTAGAACTGCTACAACCGACGGAACCTTGTCAAAATTCTTTGTGATAACTTGTTTATTGCCTCTAGTCTAAAAATAGACAAGAATTCAGCTTTTCTTATATCTTTCATAAAAGTACCACTAGTATAATGTTTCCGATTCCATGGACTATACATAGCGTCACGTACAAGGAGAAAAGAGACGTGTCCAGAAAAGAAACCAGCTATAACAATAAAGATTTGGATGATCGTTGTATCTCTTTATGATTTTCATAATCACATCATCTTATGTAGCTGTTATAATGAATGTAATGAATCCATTCATACAGAGACGGGAAAACGCCAGATTAAATACCTTGCAGTATCTACTTGTATAACCGTTCATATATTGTGTTCACAGTCTCTGAAACAGTGAAATAAGCACTAGCGTTGTTCTGCTGGTGTGAGTTTAAAGAAATTTATTTTATAATCACACGAATCCAGTTCGATCCTACGGGACTTCACTTTAGGTAGGTAGCTACTTGTGAATGTAAGCGTGCAGACAAAAATCAGTGTGGATATGTATAGAATAGATTTATCTCATCTTGGATCGTTGATTTATCTGTTTCGCCGCTTTAACGTCAGTACTGGATACGTTTTTTGCATTTACTGGATTAGTTTCTACTACAAGCGTTTTTAAACGTCATTCGGTCAGAAAGTTTCCTCCAACAATTCTCGGGGTCTCCGAGAAACCTCGAGTTTATTACCCTTCCTATTCTTTTCTACTCTAGGCACAAGGCTTAAAAGTTTGAGGGAGGGGGCCCAGTCTATTAGATCGACACCAGAACGTAACTGGTACTTAATTTATCGACCCCGACTGGATGAAAGACAAAGTCGACTTCGGCGGAATTGCCCTTCCTATTCTGACTAAGCTATTGTTAACATCTTCACAAATGCATTGTAGTATCTCTAGATTTTGAGTTCAAACCTTGCACGGGTTATTACTACCTACCCACTATTTATGATCAATAAAACATTCTTTTTTAAGCGTAGGAGTGGCTGTGAGGTAAGTAGCTTGCTTACCAACGACATGGTTCCGGGTTCAGTTTCACTGCGTGGTACCTTGGGCAAGTGTCTTCTACTATAGCCTCGGGCCGACCAAAGCCTTGTGAGTTGATTTGGTATAGGGAAACTCAAAGAAGCCAAGGTTCCTCGCAAGTCAGTCAAAAAATCCGTAGTGAGTCACTGATGATATTCTTATCATAGGTTCGTCATCACTGAATAAAAGTAGCAATTAAACTGCTACTTTCATTCAGTGATGACGAAGCTATGACTAGAGTATCATATCACACGCTATATCTTCAAAACTAAATTACTATTAAATGATATCGTTATATGTACTCTATCATGCGCCAGTATCCACCATACATCCAGAAGTCAGCTTGCATAGACTCTCCAATTCTTTCCCCTTATGTCGTGCTGCTTGCCCACGATCAATCAGGTTCTTGTTTCCTGTCCATACTTTGATATCATCAGTGCTAAAAATACTCCAACATTCTCTTCCTCTCTTCATCTCCAC
>NC_068986.1:32548444-32552421 GCF_001194135.2 Octopus bimaculoides | reverse complement strand
CGTACATGTATGTATCTGAACATGTATATATGTCTGTATATTTATGTATGTATGTATATGTATGTGTCTGTATATTAATATATGTACGTAGATATGTATTTATACATATGTATATATTTATCTGTATGTACGTATGTATGCGTGTATATGCATATACATATATATAAATGCATATATATATTTACACACACATGTATATATATGTATATGCAGTTTTGTATGTATATATGAATGGGTATAGAGTGCTTGTATTCATTAATATGTTATTCGTGTTTTCATGTAATCACAAAAATATCGCGGTTCCAAAAAGCAATAGGCTATTTTTTATTTATTCATTTATATATTTCATTATTTATCAAATAAATTCTTCATCTCAAGACAAAAAATAATAATAATAATAACTACACATTTCAGAATATCTTACAAATTAATAAGCAAGTAATATTCGTTGCCAATATTAGATTGATGGCTACTCTTCCGATGCCAAATCTTCAGCTAACATAGTAATATTTCACCGATGTCTTCCTCTGCTCTTAAAGCATGATAACATGTAGATTATTCCTCCAACAACACTTTCAATACGTTTATTTATTTTATTCATCGATCAAACTATTTTTCTACCCTTAAAAAATCAAAAAAAAGAATTTTGTCTTTCCGAAGTTTCATTTTCCATTTTTTTTTCCTGATTTTTGCTTCTCTGTCAATATGATAAAAGAGATGAAACTTTCTGTTCTTTTGTGATTTTCCTCTGCTCAAAATATCTACCACGTTTGTTAGTATCCGAACAGGATGAAGAAGAAACTTTATATTGTCCTTCAATCAAACGACCGATTCAAACTTTATGTACCATACTGCCATAGCGCCAAGGTTTGCTTTAATCAACCAGAGCTACGACCTAAAAAAAAAAAAAAAACCCAAGTAAGATCGTCCAATCTCGTTTCCTGAAAAATATCTCCAGGTTTACATTAAATCAATATGTCCTTTCTTTTTAAACGTGATACTGTGTTGTGAAAGCGACGAGTTGAAAGATTTGTTAAGGCGTTTGATAAAATGCCTCGCCTTATTTGTTCCAATGCTTAGTGCCCTGTGTTCAAATCCCGCCGAAGTCAACTTTAGGTTTCATCCTTTGGGGATCGATAAAACAACGTATTAGTCCAAGGCAAGGGTTGTCGGAAGTGGTAGTGCATCGTACAAAATGCCCTACGATACCTACACCAGCTCTTGGATTTCTAACAACTATCCATCGACAACACTAGAACAAAGCTTTTTTCAGCCTGAAAGAGATGGATTTTTTTTCTTTGGACAACAACGAGAGGCGAAATTTGCGTGTATTGGCAAGTGTCGGGCTTTCTAGAAACCCTAACGGGAACCTGCGCATAGAGATACAAATACAGTGTCAACCCTGTCTGACGGAAGACTTTCAATGCGTAGCTTGAGAGGAACATGGACGTTATTTCCAGCAGGAAGATGAACCACGTAAAGGCTGTCTTGATGACTCTAACACTGAACGGAAAAAAGCACATAAGTATGACACATAACAGTGAACACTATGACCTCGGATCAAAGAACGGATGTTGAGTTCGTCTTTAAATTCATCCTGATTGTTTCGATGATAATTCAAAGTTGTATCGTTAATGAACTTCAGATCTGGGCTCAAAACAGTCTCTATATCGAACAAATGAAGGGGACAACTACAGGGTCTATTGAAAGGCAGAGAATAGCAGTCAGAACTTTTCCTCAGATCATATTGACTCTCTTTGATGAGGAAGGCATGCACAAGACTATGACGTCTTAGTTACGCTAGTTTTGTGAAGGAAATAGCGTTGTGAACACGTTTTTATTATCTTTAACCACATTAACTTAAGATTGAGTTTGGAGTAAATAATAAGAAAAACAGCAACAACAACAACAACAGCAACTACTACTACTACTACTACTACTACTACTACTACTACTACAATAACAACAACCGTTCCGTAAAATTTGAGGTGGATTTGCTACCTTGTAGAGAACATTCACTTTAAACTTTTCATAAGCGTGTGGCTTGCTTAGAGATAAAAAAAAATCTGCCAGACAAGCTAAGTAGTGAATTGATATTACTCGTGATTTATTTATAGCTGCCATATCCAAAACAATCATTGCTGTCAATGCGTTTTCTTTTATTCATTAAAGTGTTTCTCTTGTGGTTATTGTAAATGTTTCCAACTCAGATACAAGAAAAATAAAATTCTGGCAAAAAAATAAAAGCAAAAGGCAACCGGAACATTGTGGTATTCAGGATGTCATAAAGAAATAAACAAAGAAAAGAGGATAGATGTTCCAAAATTAAGACAAACACCCAAGCAGCATGGTTGTTTATACTGAATAGTATTATCATGAGCTACAGAGTAAACGTCATGAGCTACGGAGCAAACGTCATGAGCTACAGAGCAAACGTCATTAGCTACAGAGCAAACGTCATGAGCTACAGAGCAAACGTCATGGGCTACAGAGCAAACGTCATGAGCTACAGAGCAAACGTCATGAGCTACAGAGCAAACGTCATAGGCTACAGAATAAAATTCATGAGCTACAGAGCAAACGTCATGTGCTGCAGAGCAAACGTCATGAGCTACGGAGCAAACGTCATGAGCTACGGAGCAAACGTCATGAGCTACAGGGAAAACGTCATGAGCTACAGATCAAACGTCATGCGCTACAGAGCAAGCATCATGCGCTACAGAGCAAGCATCATGCGCTACAGAGCAAATGTTAGGAAATTTTATTTTAAAGTTCCTATGCACGTTTCACAATTATGCTTCTTTGGTGCCCTGCGATAGAAGTTCCGAGTGCATAGAGACACTCAACGACAACGGATCCTCAGGGAACTATTTATTACATCAGGTTACAAATAATCCTCCTTTGTGGCTATCCCTCTTCACACGATGATGGTCTTCCTTCTAGTCCCTGTTGGGTTGTTGGAGCACTCGAAGGTGGCTGATGAGTCCGATTCGGGCTTTGAATGCAGTTGTTCGTTCACAGATGATGGATCTCCAGAGATTCCGGTCATTTCAATTCTTCGGCCATTCAATTCTTTTCGGTCATTTCAATTCTTGAAATCAATGTTACATTTTTTTCTGTTGGCCTTCAGCAGATCTTTGTATTTCATCTCCTGTCCTCCTTTCTTCCTTTTCCTTCTTTCAGCTGAGAATAGAATATACAAAAACAGGCAACTAAACCTGATATAATAACGTGTTCCCTGCGAACCCGTAGCGGTTGAGAATATATATGCACTTGGAACTTTCATCGCAGGATTCCAAACAACCATAATGTTGAAATGTGAAACGGGCGTAGGATCTTTAAAATAAGAAACCCGTTTTTATCTTTGTTTCGTGTGTGTGTGTGTGTGCATGTATATATATATATATAACAAAGTAAAGTTGTAAGGTACCACACGAGTGTAAATATATATGAAAGAAGGTTTGAAAAGTCGATTTTAAAGATGTTTATTGACTTGACCGGTTTCACTTTTTAGGAAAAGATTGTCAAAAGTGAAATGTAAAACTTTGCAGAAGCTTTGTTGTGTTAAGTACTGGTTATCACATAAGTATTAAAATACAAATATACATTCTTTGATAATAATATCAAATAATATCAGAATGGTGTGAGTGTGTGTGTCTCCCTGTGCACGTCTCTATGTGTGTGTGTATATACATGTGCTTATGTTTGTGTGTGGGGGCCATTTTTGATCGGTCCCAGAGTTTATTGTGGCGTGTATATATGGGACTCTGTGTGTTTTATATTTGGATATGTGCATATGTGTGCACGTTTGTGTATGTGTGTATGTTTGTGTGTATATTTGTGATTAGTATTTGTCAGGGTGTTGTGTGTGCAAGCAACGATAAATATTTAAAAAATACATTTGACCGAATTTGGGCATTCGACAGTTTAACATAATATCACCGATATATATATATATATATATATATATATATATA
>NC_068986.1:32545443-32548341 GCF_001194135.2 Octopus bimaculoides | reverse complement strand
GCACGACTACTTTCTTTTTTCCCTTTATCAAATCCATTCACAAGGATAGATAGATAGATAGATAGATAGATAGATAGATAGATAGATAGATAGATAGATAGATAGATAGATAGATAGGTAGAGAGAGAGAGAGAGAAATTATACACTGTATCACTAAAATATATATCATATAGATTTAACAGTTGAAGGCGATGCCCCTGCATTGACACAGTCATAACTGAAAGCCGCAAAAGGATTGACCGGCTTTCGTTTGAGAGAAAAAGTTGGGATATAGAAGGTAGATGCAGATTTTTCGGTACACGTATAAAAGAATGGAACAACGTATGTATATGAGTGATGGTTGTTTTTACACGTGCATTTCTGAATATATAGATAGAAAAAATTTTTTCTACCTAATGAATAAATGGCGCGTAGCTTCTTTTGATTTTAAAGACAGCGTGAAAATATGTCTCTCTTCCCATTAGGTAAAACTTACAAAATAGCGTGTGTTTTTTTTTATCTTTCTTATGTTTTTATCCGGCATACTATTATAATTATGAGTATTTATATGTATGCAAAAATATATGTGCATGCATATATATGTAAATATATGTATATATATATATATATATATATATATATATAGATAGATAGATAGATAGATAGATAGATAGATAGATAGATAGATAGATAGATAGATAGATAGATAGATAGATAGATAGATATGTATGTGCCTGTGTGAGTTTGTATCTGTGTATGTATATGTATGTACGTGCATACGTACATATATATGTAGGTATGTATGCAGGTGGGCAGGTAGGTAGGTAGGTAGGTAGGTATGTTTTAATCTTCCTGTCGTCAGCCGGATCGCTTTACGTTTTGTTTTCACTCATACAACGATATATATATATATATATATTAGTCTTCTCGTTCTGAATATTGTCGTTGATGTTTTTGCTGTTGTTGATTGCCTTTGAATATGTTACCGTTCTTCTTAACAGCTTTTACATTTTTGTTGTATTTGTTTTATCCTTTCTAGTCCTAGCTAGACCCTGATTCACTAGAAATCAGCTAAAAAGCATGCCTTGGTAACTACCACGACCCATTCCCAGGCACGTTACATAGTTTCGTATCATCTGTATATGTCGTTAGAAGAAAGTCGGTGGCATATTTCTACTCGAGGAAGATTAGGCTGCTATTTCCAGCCCTTTTTAAAATCTTTTTTTCTTTATTGTTGAATTATTAGTAGTTATCCTCAGCGAGTTTTACTAATAGCGGTCATCGCGCACGTTGTTGAGATGTTGTTGGGATCATAAAAGCATTGTTCATTATGAGATTCTCCTACAAAACCAAACCATTAATTCTGATGTGTACTGTCATCAGCTGGCTAATTTGAACCGAAAAATCCAAGAATTCGGGCTAGAGACAGCCAACAGCAAAGGTATAGTGTTTCAGTGTTCGAACAAGACAGTGCGTGATCACACGTGTCTTTGCTTACCCGAATACAGTTACATGAATTTGGCTGAGATCTCTTACCCCATCCACCATATTCCCTTGAAATTGCGTCATCCGACAACCACTTTTCGTCCCTAGAGGGCTTATTGCAAGAAAAAACATTTAACGATTTAGATGGAGTCAAAATGCATTTAGATAACTTTTTACTTCAAAACCAGTCAAATTTTATTCTGAAAGAATGTTTAAATTGCATGATCGATGGGCAAAGGTCTTTAATAATAATACTGGAAATTATTTCATTGAATAAAATTTATTGAAAGGTCAATTATTGATATCCATTTTTACATATTAAAAGACGCTGAGAACTTTCCGGACAATCTAATATATATATATCGATATGTGTGTATATGTATGTATGTATGTATGTATGTATGATATTGTCTGTGTGCGCTTGAAGCATTGTAATATCGAAGAATGTAATCAGCAGGAGCTTACATAACTGGTCTTTCCTTAGTCTGTTCTTTTCTCCTGAAGATGGGACTTTGAGCCCGAAATATAAAGGTTTTATTAGACCTGCTTCTTTGTCAGAAACTATTTACTTTCTCTTTTTTTTTTTACATAGAGACTATTTAGATGCATCATTTCCAACGATGACAGCATGTTTTTAAGATATTAACTTTCATAACCTATGTTTTTTATGCCCAGAACAATCAGGAAGCGAATGAGAAACAAAAAACATAAAAGACTAAAGGTAAACACGAGGAAATGCATGAATCCGAAGAATACTAGCGAAACAATGAAAGAAAACGAATTACAATTTATAACATTGCTACTATGGGAAATTGTTGTTCTGTTTTACGAGCGGTCTTCGGGAACAAATTAACTCGTATATTAACTGTATAATCCGTTGGCGAAAATTTCCTACTTTACGTCACAGTAGTCAGATAAAAAAAAAACTGAGAAGGAAATATTTTTCCTCTACTGATATGTCCGTTGATACAGTATGCAAAACACACACGAAACATTTTAACCATTATTCACGGAGCGACAGGGTAAGTAACAACCTCACTGGATCAAAATATGACAAAAGTTGGAGATTTAGGGACACGACATAGCTCCATAATTGATACTATACGAATGGACACATTGACATTCGGAAAATTTTTAAACGGTGATTAATTGCACAAAGAATACCGAAAAGAAAAAGTCAATTTTTAATTGTTAAACGTCTTTGCTTTGCCACTGAGCCTCAAGCAGGTGATCATGAAAAATATATTCTGAAATTCCAATTAAGAAGAGAAATTACATACATACCACGCGTTGTAAGTACAATTTGGTAAACGGAATATGTGCAGAAGCGTGTTGTATGTCTGTAAGCGTTTGTGCTTGTGTGAGTATATGTGTGTATGTGTGTTTGTGTGTGTATATATATATATATATATATATATATATATATATATATAT
>NC_068986.1:32544623-32545179 GCF_001194135.2 Octopus bimaculoides | reverse complement strand
TATATAACACATATATACATATATACAACATATATATATATACATGTGATTGTGTGCGTGTGCGTGTGCGTGTGTGTGTGTGTGTGTGTGTGTGTGTGTGTGCGCGCGTATGTGTGCAAAACGTCATCTTCCCCAGTGAGTCGCACTAATATCGTGTATCTATAGCATCGTTTTATGCAGTCCGGTATTAAACAGACGTTGTCTTATTTAGATGTTTACTGGATTAATACAAAACATGCATACATACAGTTGGTTAGACCTAGGAAGCTGCACCGCTTATGTACATAAGGACACAGGAAATGTGTCAAGGCCGACAGGAAGCGGTGCAACTTCTTAGGTCTAACCAACAGTAGTATTATTCCCTTCAGGGGACTGTCACATTAGATTGACAGCATACAACTACTTCATCGTATCACTACTGCATAAATCTCTCTGAGAGATTTAGAAATGCATTATTTCTAAATACATACATACATATACACACACATAAACACACATAAACACTCACATACAGACACTCATACACACATATGTATATATATATATATATATATAT
>NC_068986.1:32540043-32542618 GCF_001194135.2 Octopus bimaculoides | reverse complement strand
ATATATATATATATATATATATATACATATCGACGGAGAGATAGAGGAAGAATGTATTATATGTATATGCATAAATATATGTTCTGGTATATATGTTCTATGCATCAATAGAACTATATTTAAAGAAGTGAAAGAGTATGGTGGGCGCAGTGCGTAATTTAGTCCTGTATTCAATATGTCTGAATATTGAAGAATTGCCGAGATAAATCCCGGTTGACATAGTCTCAAAGATAGACAATAACAATAACAATAACATATCTCTAAGTTAAAGGAGAGATTGGACAAATGTTCAATCAACTTATTCGCCCAACCCATCCGCGCCATATTCCGATAATTTTGACAGTATTTTGTTTGCAAGCTATGGAATAGGAAAATATCCGAAACGTTAGATTCTTTCATGCATTTTAAAAGTAAATATATTGAATTCTTTAATAATTTTCTCTCGGACTGATATCCGTTATTGTTCCCCAATTGGTTTTCGTATTCTGGCTTCAAAATATCTCTATCCCCGACATTAATATACAGTCTCTAAGTCTACAAAAGTTCAACCGCTGCTTTCAGTACGTTTCCCACTAGTGTCTGGAATTTATGAGGCTACTCGGACGATACCAAGATATATTCGAAAACGTCAGTATTTCCAATACATAGCACCAATTCTTGCATGTTCCCTTCCGGTAAATTGCAATACCTGCACTAGTCTCTATTTTAAAACACTTTTGGTATTGTTCATGTGTGTGTGTGTGTGTGTGTGTGTGTGTGTGTGTGTGTGTGTGTGTGTGTGTGTGCGCTTGTGTATTCTCAAAAATCATGTTGTGTCAAATTACCTCGCCCTTGATGGATGGCTCAGCTGTTGCTAGCCAAAACAGTCTCAAAACTTACTGGAAAATACAACCAAATCTCTTTACTAAATCTCCCCTAAATCTCATTCTGCCATTATTAAAACGAGAAACTGCATATTATATCATGTCATAGTAGTTAATTCAGTGTCATGGCTGGTACGTTCTTTTTTTTTTTTACCCCAGATCAAAAGAAGAGAGACATTAGGTGGTCATTCAATCTACTAAAAAGAGCATCCAATAATATTCGAAGCGTGTCAAATTTCGTATTATTTGAAAATTGAAAATGTGTTAGACTGCATCATATAATGGACCCATTCCTTATTTTAAGCGAAATGGTGTCATTTGAAAGAACATTCTGCTGCTTGTATTAGCAGGTTGAACGATGTGCTCTGGTTGGCTTGGGACACTATACAATTTCTTGCTGGGCACAAAATATTAATTATCATTTTTTAATTAGGCACAAGACATGCAATTTTGAAAGCAGGGGATTGGTCAATTTCATGCGGAAGGATATTTCCCTGTACTTGTGAAGTACCTATTTTATCGACTGCGAAAGGATGAAAAGCAAGACTGATTTGGGCGAGATTGGAACTCGGAGCCAGAAGAAATGTAGCAAAGGCATTTTTTCGACGCTCCAATGGTTCTGCCAGTTCGTAGCCCTAAATCGCAAAATATTAATAATGCCTGAATATTTTGATCTTATAACAGCAGTAAAAGCATTACTTATGACTAGACATACTAAACGAATATCATAATCATCCACATGATCATAAATATCAACAACAGAACTATTAACAATATTTACGGTAGATATAGTATAATAATAAAAAGGAAATTTTTTAAACTATAGATAATGGTTTGGAACAAACGATTTCATGCTTAAAGACAGGTGCATTGTTTTGTAACAGAGAAATATAAGGGACGGAATCTACCTCAATCGATCACTAGTGTACTATTTTATGAAACCCCCGGCGGGAGGATATTTCATAGCTAAATTTTGGTTTCATATTTATATTCAGAAATATAAAACATTGAATTTAAAGCTGTAAAATGGACTAGCTAACACCATCGTTAAATGTACCGAAGAAATGGAATATAAGAAGAAAAAAAATTACGTGTTCTGACATAGATTGTAGGCCTTTCATTGATATGGAAACGGATATGGTAAGCTGTGATATTTATGCTTCACTAAAATGTTACGTGTTTGCTGATCATCCTATTGTTGTTGATGTAGTTGTTGTTGGCGTTTGTTTCTTCCAGGTCTTGGCCTCTTCTGTTGTAATTCTATTCACATCTGGGATGCATTATAGGAATATAAAATGAAATCAATAGTCGATTGGCATTTCATTTTTATCGAGCTCGGAAGAATAAAGGGAAAAGTTGTCCCCAACGGGATTTTGAAATCAGAAAGTTAAAAATCCGTAACTGAATACGTGCAAAGCTCTAACGCCTCTACCATTCCACCACCTGAAGAGAAATTTCTATGATGAAATACATTCTTCCTGTCATGTTAGGTATATACCAGGCTGCTTTACTTCCTTTGACCTTCTTTGTTTAAAGAAGTGAGAGATGTTTAGCTGTCATCTTCAGGTGGTCAAAGGACCACTTAAAAACTCACCCGTTAGCTCGTCACTAAATATCGTTGAGAGATGATACCCATACTTCCCGCATACTACTCTCTCTCACTCTCTCTCTCTCTCTCTCTCTCTCTCTCTCTCTCTCTCTCTCTCTCTCTC
>NC_068986.1:32539333-32539778 GCF_001194135.2 Octopus bimaculoides | reverse complement strand
TGTGTGTGTGTGTATGTGTGCTGTGTGTGTCTGTCTGTCTGCTTGCCTGTCTTTCTGCATGCGCACGCGATTGTGTGTGTGTGTGTGTGTGTGTGTGCGCGCGTGCTTCAATACATACATATAAGCACTCATATACATTCTTATTACTGCACTGATAAATAGAAGAAGTTTGTTCAAACTAAGTGCACGCAATTAAGCTCATTCACCGAAGCGCGTATGGATGCACACTCGCACAACCACGTATATACGCGTCAGTTTGTAACAAGTTGACATCCATTCACATTTATATAAAATAAATGCAAGACATATGTTATATGTAGTATAAATCTGGTATATGCTTGCAAATGCCTGTCTATTTATCTACCAACTCGTCTATCTAACCAGTTAGCTCTCCATCTATTTTTCGATCTAACCTCATATACATATATGCGTGCATATATATATA
>NC_068986.1:32538760-32539233 GCF_001194135.2 Octopus bimaculoides | reverse complement strand
ACAAAGGGATTAAGTCGATTATATCGACCCAGTGTGTAACTGGTACTTAATTTATCGACCCCATGGTGTTGGTGTTCGTGGTTGTGGTGTTGGAGTTAATGGTGGTGGTGGTGGTGGTGGTATGGATTCAGACGATGGTGATGTTGGTGTTTGCTGTTGTTGTTCTTGTTGTGGTGGTGGCAGTGGTGTTGGCAGTGTCAGTGGTGTTGGCAGTGTCAGTGGTGGTGGTAGTAATGCCGATGGAAGTGGTTATTGCAGTGATGGATAATGATGGTATATGTGGTGATGTATTGGTATGGCGATAATTGTGACGACGTTGAAGATAGGGGAACTGATGGAGTGACTTGTATAATGGAGGGGGGGGGTGACACGGGGATGATAGTGATGGACAAGGTGCCTTTCGTGGAGGCGGCGACGGCGTTCGTGGTGGTAAATACGTTAATAGTAGAGGTGGTGGTGGTGCTGGTGCTGGT
>NC_068986.1:32537247-32538123 GCF_001194135.2 Octopus bimaculoides | reverse complement strand
GGTGGTGGTGATGATGAGATTGCATTATTTATTTATATGTTTGTTAGTATTTTTTTTTTTTTATTCACTTTCATTCAGCATAATTGTTTCTTCTTTTTGTTCTTCAACAATTATTACTCCTGTTGTTATTATTACTTGTTCTATTTATTTTTTTGCTGTTTACTATCATCACCATCATCATCATTATCATCATCATCATCATTATTATTATTATCATTATTATTATTATCATTATTATTATTATTATTATTATTATTATTATTATTATTATTATTGTTGTTGTTATTATTATTATTATTATTATTATTATTATTATTATTATTATTATTATTATTATTATTATTATTATTATTGTTATTATTATCAATGCTTCGAAATGTTGAAGACATTGTCTTTGATATTTGTGGAACCGTTTGATAATGACGTTGATAATGGCTGCGACTGGAAAATAACGGTTTGTGATTGGCGGCTAGAGCAATGAATTGATGAAGTAGCTCAGATTTGATGATGCAACAAACTATTTTGAAGATATAAACATTCAAATAACGAGATGAAAAAAAAATGAAAAAAAAAAATTAAATAAAATAAAGCGAAACGAAAAGAAAACAACAAAGAGAAATAATTGAATTTAACCAAATATAAATATGAAAAGAAAAGACGCCTGTAATCTAAACACAACAATTTTTCTGGTTATCAAAAAGGAACAATTGTAAGACCTATTTAGTGTTAGATTTCCAGATACACCATGTTGGATATAGACGCAAACGCAGGCGCAGAGCTTCATACGCACACACACACACATATATTGTCGGACGCAAACATTTCTGAGTATGGATGTATACGAGTGAATATATATATATATATTTATACATATAT
>NC_068986.1:32534542-32535844 GCF_001194135.2 Octopus bimaculoides | reverse complement strand
GGCTGTGTGGTAAGCAGTTTGCTTACCAACCACATGGTTCCAGGTTCAGTCCCACTACGTGGCAACTTAGGTGTATTCTACTATAGCCCCAGGCCGACGAAAGCTTTGCGAGTGGATTTGATAGACAGAAACTAAAAGAAGCTTGTCGTATATATGTATATATATATGTGTGTGTGTTTGTGTGTCTGTGTTTGACCCCCCAACATCGCTTGACAACCGATGCTGGTGTGTTTACGTCCCTGTAAAGTAGCGGTTCGGCAAAAATGACCGATAGAATAAGTACTAGGCTTACAAAGAATAAGTCCTGGGGTCAATTTGCTCGACTATAGGCGGTGCTCCAGCATGGCCACTGTCAAATGACTGAAACAGGAAAAAGAGTAAAGTGTATGTATGTATGTATGTACGTGTGAGTGTGTGTGTACGTGTGTATGTGTGTGTGTGTGTATCTCTTCTTTTTTAATTATTCGAATTCTTGTGAAGAAGGAGCTGGTTTCTAACAAAGATACAAAGCTCCCTCATTGGAATCTCGATAACGAAAACGATGTCACATTTTAAATCTGAGAAATGTCTTGCATGGTTTTACGGTTCCAGTTACAGATTGTATTTATAATGTGCGAATCATTCGGTTGACTGTATGTATGTATGTATGTATGTATGTATGTATGTATGTATGTATGTATGTATGTATGTATGTGTGTATGTATGTATGTATTAATGTATGTATGTATAGCTCTCCTTAACTTTTTGGATGACATTTTATTTCGTTTCGTTTAGCGTTGTAGTATACTGTGTTTATAAATTTATGAAATTTTTGATTTACTGTCGGGGGGACTTTTGGCCAAGCCTGTATATATGTATATGTATATATATATACGTATGCATCTGCCTATTTATGTATGAATATATAAATTAGTTTTGACTTTCGATGGCCTAATCCATGAGTAACTCAAAGCACCAACTGCTTTTGTCTTTTATGTGATGTGATGTTTTTGGACATCATTACCCACGCAATTAGGAGATGAGGGTTGTCGGGTTGTATCAAGGTTTTGGTGATTTGTCTGTTATTTCTTGAAATTATTTCTGCAGGCACCATTTGAAAGTTGTGGAAATATTTTCTTTAACATAACGTTGTATAAGACAGGACAAATTGCAAATTGACGTAAAATAAATAATAAGATTGGGTTGTAATGTTATGTGATGAGAGCACTTTCTTTTTGTTGTGGGGCATTAGATTCCTTGGAAGAAAGCAGCGAATATGTATGTATACACACACGCACACACACATATATATATATATATATA
>NC_068986.1:32532932-32533243 GCF_001194135.2 Octopus bimaculoides | reverse complement strand
TCCGATCAACGGAACAGCCTGCTCGTTAAATTAACGTGCAAGTGGCTGAGCACTCCACAGACACGTGTACCCTTAACGTAGTTCTCGGGGATATTCAGTGTGACACAGTGTGACAAGGCTGACCCTTTGAATTACAGGCACAACAGAAACAGGAAGTAAGTGTGAGAGAAAGTTGTGGTGAAAGAGTACAGCAGGGTTCGGCACCATCCCCTGCCGGAGTCACGTGGAGCTTTAGGTGTTTTTGCTCAATAAACACTCACCACACCCGGTCTGGGAATCGAAACCGTGATCCTATGACCGCGAGTCCGCTG
>NC_068986.1:32531400-32532922 GCF_001194135.2 Octopus bimaculoides | reverse complement strand
TAATCTCTGTGTAATGCTTCGAGTAATTAATTAATTAACTGGTGTAGCCAACACTTTTAGCGCAATTAGATCGGTACGGGTTTGCGTCTACTTATAAAGTTGCTATAAGCTTATATATCGTCTGTGGAAGGGAAAACAAGTAACTGATCGCTATTTCACATTCGTCAAGTAAACTGCATTCTTTTGGCTACTGAACTGAATAAATTTCTAGTTTAAACACGATATTTCGTTTTCACTATAAAACCAATCTACGTGTTTACAAAAACCACACGCTCGCAAATTCTTACATATCTACAAAGATACACACAGGTGCACAAACACAAACATATGTACATAAACACACACAAACACATATAACATAATATTGAAAACACGACTATGTTCTACTTTGACATTTTTAAAAGATTATTTCTTCTCTGTATTTCAAAGTCATTCTTTCTCAGCAGTAATATTCTAAAATACAGTTTTTAATCAAAATGTCCATGATATCTCAGGTTCGTCTTCAGGATATGAGGTGATCTATGCCTCTGACATACTTTCTTCATAGTATGCGGCTTTTGTTTATGAATACCTTACAACTAACTTAGCGTTTCGGCAAAAGAGACCGGCAGGATAAGTAGTAGGCTTACAAAGAGTAAGTCCTGGGGTCGATTTGTCCGACTAAAGGCGGTGCTCCAGCACAGCCGCAGTCAAATGACTGATACAAATGAAAGAATGTATATATGTATATACATATACATTAAACGCTCCCAAATTTGTAATGGCGTCTTTCTAAATTTGCATGTGAACGCTCGTCAGAGAAAATGTGTGAGTATGGAGGTAGACCTGTAATTCTTCGCTTACACCCTATCCTCTGAATGCGCGTATGTTAATGTACATGTGGGTACCTGCTTGTTTGCATGATCTGTTTGTGCTAATTTGTGTATTTTTGTCAGTATGTATGTATATGCCGTGGAGGCACAATGGCCCAGTGGTTAGGGCAGCGGACTCGCGGTCATAGGATCTCGGTTTTGATTCCCAGACCGGGCGTTGTGAGTGTTTATTGAGCGAAAACACCTAAAGTTCCACGAGGCTCCGGCAGGGGATGGTAGCGAACCCTGATGTACTCTTTCACCACAACTTTCTCTCACTCTTACTTCCTGTTTCTGCTGTAACCTGTATTTCAAAGGGTCAGCCTTGTTACACTCTGTGTCACGCTGAATATCCCCGAGAACTACGTTAAGGGTACACGTGTCTGTGGAGTGCTCAGCCACTTGCACGTTAATTTCACGAGCAGGTTGTTCCGTTGATCGGGTCAACTGGAACCCTCGTCGTCGTAACCGACGGAGTGCCAACATATGTACATGCTATTGTGTGCTGTATCAGTCAACGATCTATCTTTCACCTTCGCATTCTCTCTCTTTCAAATTTCACTATTTCCCAGACTCTGTCTTTCTGTGTCTCCCTCCCGTTTTCTCGCCCCGCTACTGTTTATATTCTTTCTCTTTTTTCATACACTCTTCTTCCCACCCTTTTCTCTCGC
>NC_068986.1:32530253-32531390 GCF_001194135.2 Octopus bimaculoides | reverse complement strand
CTCTCTCTCTCTCTCTCTCTCTCTCTCTCTCTCTCTCTCTCTCTCTCTCTCTCTCTCTCTCTCCCTCTGTCCTTCACTCACTTTCCCTCCAAATGTCTCTTTCCGTATCCACTCCCTCTGTCCATTTATACCATACCTTCTATTTTTCTCTTTCTCACACATTCTCTCTCTTTTTCTTTCTCCCACTCTCCCGCTTTCTCCCACTAATATTCTTTTACCTTCCTTCCTGTTTCTCTCTTTCTCTCTTCTTTCCCATCTTACATTGCCACCGTGCAGAAGAAGAAAGACTGTAAGCAGTGATTTAATTAACTTGCCACAGTGAAGCCATACCTGAAAATTTCTTTCCTTCAGGTGTGTGAATACGTGTGTGAATATGTGTGTGCATGATACAGTGAGCTAAATTCTTTTTTAACATTTTTTCATCATCATCATCACCAGCACCATCACCACCACCATTATCATCATCACCATCATCAACATAACCATATCGCCATCATCATCATCGTCGTCGTCATCACTATATCGTCATCATCGTCATCCGTTTATGCCGACATGACCTACACCGGCACCAACACCGATGCTGCAGTTCAGCTATGGAGCAAAGAAACTAATTCACTAGCACCAAGCAATCATGTTACAATCAACGCCAGCATGTGTGTCGTAGAATAATCTATACGTAATATGCGCGCGCGTGTGTGAGTGTGTGTGCGTGTGCGACCGCGCACTGATACAATTGTTTGCGTATTACATCTTTACAGACGTGCTTTACTAGCGGTGCACATATACTCACATAGAAACACACTCTTCTGTGTGAATATGCGTACAGGTAGGCAATTATGATTATTTGTTTATGCGTCAGTGTGTATGTGTAAAGAAACCATGTCAAAACAGACAATTGGAACCTGGTACAGGGCAGCACTTGAGCGTACCGTCCAACCCATGCCAGCACGGAAAGCGGAGTTTAACTGATGGTGTTGATGATGATGATGATGATGATGATGATGATGGTGATGATGACGACGATTGTCTCATATATATATATATATATATATATATATATATGTATATATAGGCGCAGGAGTGGCTGTGTGATAAGAAGCTTGCTTCCCAACCACATTGTTCTAGGTTCAGTCCTAC
>NC_068986.1:32527590-32529792 GCF_001194135.2 Octopus bimaculoides | reverse complement strand
CATATATATATATATATGATAGAGACAGAGAGACATACATACATACATACATACATACACACATACACAGATATTAGGAATACATTTCTGTGGGGGTGGGGCGTTACTATATATACATGCGTATTGCCTTTTATCGCTTGATTGTTTCAGTCAATAGACAGTTGCGGCCATGCTAGAGCACCACCTCGAACAATTTTTGTCAAATGAATCAACCTCCAGTAATTATTTTTTAAAAAACCTGATACTTATTCTGTCAGTTTTATTTCTTCCGAATCGCTAAGTTACGCGCATGTAAACACACCAACACCGGTTGTTTGTCAGTGGTGGTGAGGAACAAAATACAAGCACAGAGATAGAAAGATAGATAGACAGATAGGCACATGCATACATACACACATACATATATATACATACATACATACATACGTACATACATATATGCATGGTAAGGGTACTGTTTTAATATGGCTGTATGTTAATATCTATTAAATGTTTATATTCCATTATATTTTTGTTTAAAATTATATACAGTTGTCTGCGCATGTCTGTATACTGATGGCTGTGTTTGTTCATACCAGTGATCTGTAACTCTGTATCGACCAGGCTATCCGATGTTGTTGTACAACGCTGGTCACAATGCGCTTCATCACATTGTTGCTGCTTTCGAACGATGCCACCATGCTGACTTGACAGCCAGGCCAACATTCCGTCTAAAGCTGTGTCAACAGGAGCAATGAGAAATGAAGTGCTTTACGTTCGAGAACAAAACGCAACGCCGGTCTGGAATCGAACCAGCGATCTTCCTATCGTGAATGCAACACCCTAACCAATTAGGCTACGCTCCTTCACTCCATTTCAGGCGTACATGTAGATAAACCGCTTTAATAACTGATTTGTTTTTAATGTGATTAGAAAACTGTCGGATGACATGGCAGAATCCGCGCTAGGAAGTATCGCCAATCTTTTGACAAGGTAATATTGTATGTAACGTAATAATCATTGCTACGACTGCATGACATTGCGATGCCCTATGATGCAATGATATTTGCTATTATTGTATAACAATGCAGTATCCGTATGATGTATTAACAACATTCGTTACTTCCACGTATGGTGACTTTTAGCCATTGTTTCAGTAAAATTGGCTACTGCTATTTAGCACTCCACATTTGCTACATAGTAACATTTATTTCTACGAGCTATACATTCATTAAATCCCTTCACTTCCTACATTCGCAGCTCTCGAATCATAAACGATAGAAAAGTCTAAACTTAGAAGAACTTTTGTCTACATTCTCTTTTAAACAAGAACTTTTATTTTGTTGGATGGCGCCAAACGTCAATTTTCTCTCAAGCTTTTAATCACAGTTTGATATAATATGGTTTCTCAGCGGTGATTTTTCTTAAACCAATTCTAGAACTCATTAAATGAAAGTAAAGGTAAGAATGGGCTATTTCCTGTTAATAATTATGCCTCGTAGTATACTTGTAATTGTTAATGTAGGTTAACTCTGGTCAACTGTGATCAAAGACGTTCTTGCTGCGACCAACCCTGTCTCTTTTAGGATAGGGCGTATGTAGGAGTATCGAAGCTAGAAATGGAGAGCAGATACGAAATCTCTGATTCTATCCTACTGCTTGGCATTTTGAACTAGTGCGTTTACCACAATCACGGCTCCGCTCGATTCGAGCATTTTTAGTGCATCTGGGTTGACAGAAACTGACGGCGAGCTGGCGAAATGCTTAGCGGTATTTCGTCTGCCGCTACGTTCTGAGTTCAAATTCCACCGAGGTCGACTTTGCCTTTCCTCCTTTCGGGGTCGATAATTTAAGTAGCAGTTACGCACTGGGATCGATGTAATCGATTTAATCCCTTGTTTGCCCCCTCTATGTTTAGCCCCTTGTGGGCAATAAAGAAATAAGAAACGTTAGCACGCCGGGCAAAATCCTTAGTGATATTTCGTCTGCCGCTACGTTGTGAGTTCAAATTCCGCCGAAGTTAAATATGCCTTTCGTCTCCATTGATCATACATACGAATAGAAGTCAAAAATACTTCTGCACCACGGACACACAAAGGAATTAAGTCGATTACATCTACCCCAGTGCGTAACTGGTACTCAACTTATCGACCCCTAAAGGATGAAAGGCAAAGCCGACCTCGGCGAAATTTGAACTCAGAACGTAACGGCCGACGAAATACC
>NC_068986.1:32521372-32522695 GCF_001194135.2 Octopus bimaculoides | reverse complement strand
AAGTCGCAAAGACTGAAACCTTTACTAAACTGTTCTTCATGATAAAATTATTTTAGCATTTTCTACCTTGTCTTATTTTCCTGATATATATGTGTCTGTGTGTGTGTGTGTGTGTGTGTGTGTGTGTATTTTTCATATTTTACTGGTCTCATCTAGAGGTTGAAACCATGTTGTGGCATCGACCGTCCGAGTCAGTAGGTATGTTTTCTGTATTGCTTCTGGTGATATAGAGATTTGGACTCCTTCCGCGATGTGAGTTCATCTGGCATCACATAAAAATTTCTCCAGACATTCTTTGAAGACCTCTACACCATCACTTCGCATATCCCTAAGACTGTTTCTAAGAATGCTAAATAGTTGTGGATATCTCGAAACCCAAGCTGTTACAGAACTGGATCATTATTCAAGATGGAACAGACGGGTGGTTTGGTTCTATGCAGTGCTGGTCAGATCAGTGGTTGGCATAGTTGTCAATACCAAAGATGGGGATTACACTTTCCAGTATATCACAGCAAATCTTTCGCTTCTTCTCTGTAGGATATAGAGATTCAGTTCTGTTAGCTTCTCCAATAGGTCATCTGTTGCACTGACTCAGTTTTCATTATGCAATGGCGCTGGACTGCCTCGATTTCTGCCACCAGTTTGACGCTTTGCGATGAGAAGGATTGGGAGCAGTATTCCAGAGGACTGAAAACGAAATACCTCGAAACGTTTAGCTTATATATATATACATATATGTATATATATATATATATATATAATGAATGTATGCATATGCAACCCGTATAGTATGCATCGAATACTCCTTTTCTCTTTCGTTAAGGAACAGTAACATTGTAAAATTTGAATCTACGTACACATGTATATATGCATATATACATATATGTATATATATATATATATATATATATATATATACATAGACCGAGAGAGACAGAGAGAGATGGATGGATAGATAGATAGATAGATATATAGATAGATACATACATACATGCATACATGCATACATACATACATACATACATACATACGCACACGCACGCAAAGTCACGCATACACACGCACACTTACATATATTTACAAACATACATATATACAGAAATACTATTTATGTCATTTATGGAATATTTCTGTCTTGTATAGATGTGTACATAACATGATCATTTATTCTTATTACGAGCTAAAATTACTCGGCCGTTGCACAAGATATGCCTTAGGCAACCCGCCATAAGGTTAATATTCTGCTTCTAATGGCCTGTGATTAGAACTTGTTTTCTTGACTGGATTCCTTAGAAGTTCCACCATGTAATTCCATATATATAT
>NC_068986.1:32517096-32519596 GCF_001194135.2 Octopus bimaculoides | reverse complement strand
ACAAAGAAGCAAATCAAAAAAAGGAAAACAAACAAAGCAAAAACAAACAAGGACCAATTACGTTGAAGGAGTACACTACATTCGCTTTACGTGATGAGCATTAAGCTAAAACCGATTATATCATTCTCCATGTCAATTTTGATTGACTTTTACAACGGATAAATGCGATGCAGTCACGTCACAGTGACTAACAGTGACAGAACATGTTATAGCAGTCGCAGAAATAGTAAAAACAAAAGTTAAACACACCGATATTTATTCTGAAAAACCACCAACATTAGCAGATGAAATAGCTATCATTATAAAGCGGTGATGGGTGGAGAACTGGTCATTTTGCGGCCCCTTTGTTCAACTGGTCATTCTTTAGTATATAATCGTATGTTTTTGATTTTACTTTTGTTTCTCTTTCTATTCATTTTTTTCTTCTTTTTCTCTGCCAAAGATGGTTGTTAACAATATTCAAAGGAGGTTCAAATAGGCTAACTGTCGGCAATTCACAGCAAATACTCTTTTTGATCTATCATTCATTATTAGAAACCTTTATATTCAACTTCGACTAAAGTATCAGTTATTTGCTTGCCAGTCACAATGTTTAGGCGTTTAACTATTTACTTTACATAACGTATACTTACTTCTATGGCGTATGTGAACAGTTACATCATTACTGACGACACATTCACAACGAAGACCTTCTATACACAAATTCATCACTTACATTTTATGATTCACATTATATCTCTATTCTCTATATCTCTGTTTCTGTCTTTATCTTCGTCATTTAGAATAGTTTTGCTCTTCTCTCTCGTCATTTGAGGATCAAACAATCTGATCTACATCGTCAACACTTTCCCGTATGTATATATATATGTGTGTGTGTGTGTGTGTGTGTGTGTGTGTGTGTGTATTTGTGTGTGTGTGTATGTATGTATATAAGTATATATATATATTTGAGTGCGCGCGTGCGTATGTGCGAGTGTGTATACATAATACACACACACACACATATATAAAAGGGCGGCGAGCTGGCAGAAACGTTAGCACGCTGGGCGAAATGCTTAGCGGTATTTCGTCTGCCGCTACGTTCTGAGTTCAAATTCCGCGGGGGTTGACTTTGCCTTTCATCCTTTCGGGATCGATTAAATAAGTACCAGTTACGCACTGGGGTCGATATAATCGACTTAATCCGTTTGTCTGTCTTTGTTTGTCCCCTCTGTGTGTAGCCCCTTGTGGGTAGTAAAGAAATAACACATATATATAGAAGAAGAGAGAGAGAGAGAAAAGTATGTGTGTGTGCGTGTGTGTGTGCTTGTGTGTGTGTCTGTGTATGTATATATATATATAAGTGTATATATATATATATATATTTGTGTGCGCGCGTGCGTAGGTGCGAGTGTGTATACATAATACACACACGCATATATATATAGAGAGGAAGGGATAGAGAGAGAAGGATATGTGTGTGTGTGTGTGTCTGTGTGTGTGTGTGTGTGTGTGTGAGTGTTTACATATGTATATGTCACCTGTGTGTGCGTGTCAGTGATCCACATCATCTTCATAATTCTGATATCTCCCATTAACGAAGGAAATAAGGAACACTGCAAGAAGCGTACCTGTGATCAAACAGAAGATGCACCACCAACGAATTAGGTAGAATTCTAGGAAAATGAAGTCCCACTGCGCGGCATCTTGGGCAAGTGTTTTCTACTATAGCCTCGGGCCGACCAAAGCCTTGTGAGTGGATTTGGTAGACGGAAACTGAAAGAAGCCCGTCGTATATATATGTATATGTATATATATGTATGTGTGTGTGTATGTTTGTATGTGTGTGTTTGTCCCCCCCCCGACATCGCTTGACAACCGATGCTGGTGTGTTTATGTCCCCGTAACTTAGCGGTTCGGCAAAAGAGATCGATAGAATAAGTACTAGGCTTCTAAAGAATAAGTCCTGGGGGTCGATTTGCTCGACTAAAAGGCGGTGCTCCAGCATGGCCACAGTCAAAAGACTGAAACAAGTAAAAGAGTAAAAGAGTAAAAGAGTCCCACTGGAACATAAATAGCAAAATAGCCATCATATTTAAGTAAACAAGGATATCATTCCATCTCTCTATATAACTTTTGATATACACATTCATGCATGCTTACACACATATATATGTGCCTGTATACACGTGAACATATACTCAAGGTACATTCTACACACACACAGACACACACACACACACACACATATATATATGTTGGCTTGGCGATAACTATTAATTTCCAGTACCGCTGCCGTAGTCTCCTTTAGAGAGACTTAGAAATATTAATAACTCTATTTCTGAAAACCAGTGGATAGATTCCACTGAAATTAGATAAATAACCTTCGAGCAGATAGTCAGCAGCGCCGCCTGGCTAGGGCTTGGCTGCTCTGCATTGACAAGGGGCAACACCCTGAAACTAGTCTGCAGATGCCAAACCAGCAGGGGGGCACTGCTGACCTCCCCTGTTCGAAGGTTAT
>NC_068986.1:32513268-32516986 GCF_001194135.2 Octopus bimaculoides | reverse complement strand
TGTAGGTGTGTTTTTCCAGTGTTTACAAATAACACGGAGAAAATAAATAAATAGTTACCAGGGTAGCAAAATTTCACGCAACTAACGAGGATGTAACAGCTTATTTATAAAGGTAGAAAATCCAGATTTAGGTGAAATGTTTTATATAATATAGATAAATAAATAAATGGAGTTAAACGCACGTGTTATTCAAATTCTTTTACTTCCGACATATGTTTCGAAGACAAAATTGGTATTATTCCAGAATGAATAAAATGGTGTAAAACAATGCCATCTTCTCATTAGGGAAAGAAAGAAGCCAAACACATCAATAATGTAAGAAGATAGTCAAAGGTCAAATTTTATAGAATGGTCGAAATCACTTATAGGAACTAAAGCTATATTTCTGCCAATGTTTGCAACGATAAACGTGTTCTATAAATGTGTTTACAAGGGGATTCTCTGATAATAGGATAAAAAACATTTCATTATTACAAAGGGAGCAAAAAGAGTTACCTTTGTCACAAGGTAAAGAAATAGAGAGAATATTCCATTCCAAATTAAATTGTTTATTATGATCTTTTAGATACTAGATTAATTTACTAAGCGCAGTATTGTTACGTTAATTGATATGCCTAAATGTAGAGTAATGATTAGATATTCTTTTGGACAACTGAGATGAAGATCTACCTATATAAAAACGACTTCTCTCTTTGATTTTGTAAATGTAGTCTTTCTTTTCCTGGTTCAGGATCCAGAAAAATATTACTGCCATCAAAGCAGATATCACCGCTATCGTTACACCTGACGATGACAACACCAGCAGTAACAACAATAACACCAAGAACGTTATCAACGGCAACTACAACAACGTAAACAACAGAAAGACCATTGTAACTATTATCTCCACCAGTAGCACTGAAACACGCGAGAATGTAACAACTGAAAGCAATTGCCATAACAATTATTAATAGCAGCAGCGCTTCGACTATGACCAGCATAGTGAACAAAAGCAACACCTTTGAAATTGCCGCCACCACCATTGTACGCGAGGCAATGGTCGTTCTCAAAAGTCACGCAATCGCTTAAATGTCAGAGGTCAGGTAGAAATATAAATATTTATACTGGAAACTGACACGCTTACCCTTGAAGAAATAAAGTGGGGAAATCAAAACATGTGGAACATTCACTATAGGAATAACAGAAAAGACGATAAACCTACTTCCGAAAAATTTATGGAGAATGTGTACATTTCGACACGATACGTCAAGATAGGAAGGCAATATCGGACAGTAGTGGCCGTCTGTAATCGCAGTATAGCGTGGAGTAGGGAAATAGTTAGACAAACCTGTTTTTCTGAATCGTCACCCTATACTGCCGTCCAGTATTTAGGTGATAGTCAACTCAAGGTCGACTTCTTATTAAAACTTGTCGGAGATCAGAACAGTGTATGGGATAATGTTTACCACGGCAGTGTATCCCGAATTTTCCCGTTTCCCTCGTTTATTTAAAGAGGGAACATCTGATTAAAATTATGGTGGAAGGCCGGGTGCTGGCATTACAGATGAGGTGTGAACAAGGGATAGAGAGATTTCTTCTCTCAGAGAAGTGTGAGAGTGAAAACAGTATTCTAACGTCATAATAACAACAAAAGCGGCAACACTAACGTCAACAATAACACCATCAACCGTAAAAGCAGCAACGGTAACAGCAAGAAGTAAAGTACAGTTAAAGTGGCGATAAGAAATATTACCAAATCTGATTTTAAGAAAATAAATAAATAAACTCGCAGGTGTGCCTTTTCCTGTCGAAAATAAAACCACGAAAGCCAACACAAACGTCTGGAATGCACAAAAATTCATTAAACAGCCTCTGACATTTCACTAAATGATGAAGAGTAGGTTGGATCATGGAAGACAGACTTCATGAGGTGCAAGAGGAGAGGCGAGACTAGCAGCACACGGTGATCTACCGCAAAGAAAATAAAATAAGAAGGTACGTCGGACACAAAAGAGCGAACAGTTTACCCACAAATCACACAAGCATTACAAAAAATAAACGTGAAGAACACCAAAGACAATCATACGCTAAACCACAACAGAAAAAATAGAAATACGAAATACGTATAATGAAAAGCAAGAAATTTAACGATCATAACAATACAACTAAGCAAACAAAAGCAAATGATATTTACAGCAACAAAAATAACAGCAACAGACAGATATACTCTAAAATTACACCGTTTTCCGAAAGGTGTATCCTGGACTGGTGGACTATCCAATGCAAAATAAAACAGAAATAGAAGCAAATTACTCTCGGACCTGGTCGGTGGCTGACTTCTACTGAGGACCAAACCAGATTGACAATAAATTATTCCTGGAGAAAATCTGACATAATGTGGAGGGTTTCGCAGTAAATACCTCTTTTACGTACGTACAATGTAAATACGTACGTACATACATAGCCTTGGATCTAGTTTTCAAACCAGCTCTTTCTCTATAGACAAGGAATCTTGAAATAAAACTGAATAATAATATACACACACACACTCTCTCTTTCTCCCCCTCTCTCTCTCTCTCTCTCTCTCTCTCTCTCTCTCTCTCTCTCTCTCACACACACACACACACACACACACACACACACGCACATACACATTTACTTTCATGTACGTAGGTATGTATAAACCTTCAATTAAATTGATATAAGCAAATTGGACAATTTTCCAATATACCATTCAATACGTTTAATGATGAACTGCATATTGAAATGATGTGGATTCCAATGTGAGTGTGTGTGTGTGTGTGTGTGTGTGTGTGTGTGTGGTTTTGTGTGTGTATGTGTGATTTTCAAATATGCGATTTTCAAACATTCATAATACATACATGCATACATACATACATACATACATACATACATACATACATACATACATATGTGTATGCGTACGCACACTGACCCACATACATGTGCACAGACAAACAAGAAGAACGCAGCTCGGCGAACGGACAGAGTCAACGATGATTGAAAAGGCTGCAAGACGCCAAGAAAATTTTAGAAAAAATTAATAAGTAAATGAGTGAGTGTGTTAAATAATAAGGCACTAAAAAGGAATGACTCTTCTCGGACACAACAAAATATGCTTCAACACACGAACTCAAATAAAGAATCTTTCAAATCAAATCCAGAAACGAAATATATATACATACACACACACACATACACACACACATACACACACACATATATATGTATATATATATATATATATACATATATATATGGATATTTATATGTATACATACACACTCACACACAAATACACACATACATTTATGGATGTTTGTATGCATATATATATATATATATATATGTGTGTGTGTGTGTGTGTGTGTGTGTGTGTACACATGCATACACATATATGTACACACACGCATACATAATATACATATGAGTGTGCGTGGAATGAAAGAGATGGAGGGATGGAGAGAGGAAAGCGAGAGAGATATGATGCACACATGTGTTAATATATTAAAAGTGCCGAGGTCTGTTATTAATTGCTGGAGAACTTTCAATTGACTAAAATACTGGGTGTTACACATGGACGTCTCGCATTCTTCTCACAATAGCAACGTAGGTGGTGGTGGCGGTGGTGGTGATGCTGGTGGAGGGGGAGAAGGAAAGGAAGCATGAAGGGTAGTGCAAGGGGACTGTAAAATGAGGTTGGTGGATGGTGGTGGTG
>NC_068986.1:32510573-32513258 GCF_001194135.2 Octopus bimaculoides | reverse complement strand
GGAGTGAAAAAAAAATTATGGAAAAAGGAACTAAGCATAAAAAATACTTGGAGAGAGAAAATAATTACTAAACAAAAATGGAAGGAAGCATGGGAATATGAAAAGAAGAAGCGGTGGGGGGGGGGATAAAAGAAAAGAAAAAAAATAGAAGCAGGGGGGAAAAAAGGAACTGTATAAAGGAAGTGGTGAAAGGAATTGAAGGCTGATGGATGGAATGAAAGAATGAATTTAGGGAGGGGGAAGGAAATTCCGGAAGAAAGAAAATGAGAATAAAATGAATGAATAAATATATGAATGAATGAATGAATGAAAGAATGAATGTTTGCGATTAATTTGGGAGGAGTCGTACGGTAGACAGAATATTAAAGAAACTTTTTTTAACAAAATGAAGGATTGAAAGAAAATTACAAGTAAAGGTTTTCAAAATAAAGAACGAAGGAGAAAAAGAAAGAAAGAAAGAAAGAAAGAAAAAAAGAAAGAAAGAAAGAACGGGGTGAAATCGAAGACTCTAAGGGTAATACTATTCTGGGTATCACATTAAATCTGGAACGAAAAAGAAGATATCTGTAATATAATGAAATCTTTATCATAATGAAATAAGTTCAAGAGTTACACTTCAGCTAATTCTGGCAACTGCGGCGGCAGCCGCCATGTACATTATATCTTGAACTCGTTGTTGTTGTTGCTGATGTTACTATCCCTGCTGCCATGCACCGCCTCTTCTTTTAGAGATGAAAGTTTGTACCATAACACATGTTGCAGTTTCTGAAATACACATTCTGAGACTCAAGTTTTGGGGCGGAGCGTAACGCACCAATTCAGCCTTTCTTTTCGCTAAAGTATCTTCTGTCTAAAATATCCAAGCACAGACTTCCCTATACTCTGTACTGGTCGACAGACTACATTGCTGTTGGCACTCCGTTGCTTACGACGTCGAGGGTTCCAGTTGGTCCGATCAACGGAACACCCTGCTCGTGAAATTAACATGCAAGTGGCTGAGCATCCCACAGACACGTGTACCCTTAACGTAGTTTTCGGGGGAGATTCAGCGTGACACAGTGTGACAAGGCTGACCCTTTGAATTACAGGCACAACAGAAACAGGAAGTAAGAGTGAGAGAAAGTCGTGGTGGAAGAGTACAGCAGGGTTCGCCACCATCCCCTACCGGAGCCTCGTGGGCTTTAGGTGTTTTCGCTCAATAAACACTCACAACGCCCGGTCTGGGAATCGAAACCGCTATCCTATGACCGCGAGTCCGCTGCCCTAACCACTGGGCCATTGCGCCTCCAGAGACAGAGTACATAACTAGTTATTAAACCAAAGTAGGTCTTAGACACTCTCACGTGATTAACGAATACGAACTCTAATATGCTAATTTCATTTAACTCCCCTCCATGCACAGACACTTTTAAGGTGTTTCTCACATTGGAATGCAGCCATGCTGGAGCACTTGAAGGGATTTAATTGAATAGATCGACTCTAGTAATTATTGTTCTAAGTTTAGTAATAATTGTATCGTAGACCTATTCAAACAGGCCTATCTAGATTCTCCATTCTGTCTACTAAAGCCTAATAATATCGAAATAAGAATGAGGTGGATACGGCTAGAATCCCTTCGATCATAGCTCAAGTCGATTCAAGCCTACCGGGGCTAAACAACGATAACCATTTGAAAGGTAATATATATATATATATATATATATATATCCAAGGTTTCAAATTTGTATATTTGTATATTTACTGGAAAATTATATATATATATATATATATATATATATCGTTTATTCATTTGATTGTTTCAGTCATTTGACTGTGGCCATGCTGGTGCATCGCCTTTCGTCGAGCAAATCAAACCCAGGACTTATTCTTTGTAAGCCTAGTACTTATTCTATCCCAAAAGGATAGAAGGCAAATTCGACCTCTGCGGAAGTTGAATTTAGAACGTAAAGACGGAAAAAGGCCTCTAAGGTCATGCTAACGATTCTTTTCTACTCCAGGCACAAGGCCCGAAATTTGGGGTGAAGGACCAGTCGATTAAAGCGACCCCAGTAAGCAATTGTGACTTAATTTATCGGACTCGAAAGGATGAAAGGCAAAGTCGACCCCGGCGGAATTTCAACTCAGAACGTAAAGACCGTCGAAATACCGCTAAGCATTTCGGCCAGAGTCCTAACGATTCTGTCAGACCATCGCCTTACTTTACAATGAACAAGGATAAGGAAAATACGAGCCAAAAGACTAATCGTGAGCCTCGCATGAACTTAGTTCTCTGCAGTCGCCAACCGGTTAGAAATCTCAGCTAACTCACTCTAAAATCACGTCCAGCTGCATTGTGCAGTCTTAAGATACATTGTGTCCGATGGAAAGACAGGAATAGTATATGCCAGAATATCGCTGATCGCAAGCCTGCTCCACCAGAGTCGAAGGGGAGTAAATCAACGGCGACGACTACTACTACTAGCACCACCATCACCACTGCCAACACTACTACTACTACTACTACTACCACCACAACCACCACCGCCAACACCAACACCACCACTACTACTACTACTACTACTACTACTACTACTACTACTACTACTACCACCACCATTACCTCCACGGCTATCACTGGTAACACTTCCATCTCAATCTCCACTATTACTGCTTCCAGCCTGACCACTGACTTCGATACCGCTGTTA
>NC_068986.1:32505405-32510463 GCF_001194135.2 Octopus bimaculoides | reverse complement strand
CCAGAGTCGAAGGGGAGTAAATCAACGGCGACGACTACTACTACTAGCACCACCATCACCACTGCCAACACTACTACTACTACTACTACTACCACCACAACCACCACCGCCAACACCAACACCACCACTACTACTACTACTACTACTACTACTACTCTTGCTATAACTACTACTACTATCATTTTTTTTTCTAGTCCTGCAAGATATCAGGAAGCTAAATCAAGGATACACGAAGAGGAAAAGAGGGAAAAAGTGTGGAAAGTGCATAAAAAGTAAATCAATAACGGAAAGAAAATGATTTTCAGAGGAAAAAAAAAAAAATTCAGATTTTTATAAAAAAAAAATTAAAAAAATATTCAAACGTAAGAAAAAAACAATGGTAATGCAAGGAAAAGTTAAAAGAAGATGGAAAGGCAACATGCATATTGAAAAAAAATTTGAGAAATACAGAAACCAGTCGTTGTGTGATTATGAAATTCCTTACATAACGACATGGCTGTGGGTTCAGTTTTTCAGCACCTTCGACAAGTATTCTACAATAGTTTCTGCTATAGCTCTTTGAGTGAAACATTTTGAATAAATGCTGTTTTCAAATTTTGGCAGAAGGCCAGTAATATCGGTGAAGGGATCGAGTTAATTACATCGATTCCAGTGCTCAAATGGCTCTTGTTCTATCGACACCGAGAGGATGAAAAGGCAAAGTCGACGTCGGAGGAATTTGAACTCAGAACGTAAAGACACGAAATGCTGCCAAGCTAAAATGCCTGGCGTGCTAAACTAACGAGTCTTGCTAGTTCGCCACTTCAATATAAAGAAAGATCGGTTTCAAATTTTGGCATAGCATTAGCAATTTCGGGGGAGTAAATAAGTAGATTACATTGATTCCAGTGCTCAATTCATAATTATTTTATAGACTTCAAAATGATGAAAGGTAAATTGGAGGCAGTGCTCTAGCATGGCCGCACTCAAATGACTGAAACAAGTAAAAGAATAAAAGAATGAAAGAACAGGAGTGGCTGTGTGGTAAGTAGCTTTCTTACCAACCACCTGGTTCCGGGTTCAGTCCCATTGCGTGGCACCTTGGGCAATTGTCTTCTACTATAGCTTCGGGCTGACCAAAGCCTTGTGAGTGGATTTGGTAGACAGAAACTGAAAGAAGCCCGTGGTATGTGTGTGTGTGTGTGTGTGTGTGTGTGTGTGTGTGTTTGTCGCCCCAACATCGCTTGACAACCGATGCTGGTGCGTCTACATACCCGTAACTTAGCGGTTAGGTTAAAGAGACCGATAGAATAAGTACCAGGCTTACAAAGATTAAGTCCTGGGGTCGATTTCTTCGACTAAAGGCGGTGCTACAGCATGGCCACAGTCAAATGACTGAAACACGTAAAAGAGTAAAAGAGAGAGAGAGAGAGAGAGAGAGAGAGAGAGAGAAAGAGAGAGAGAGAGAGAGAAAGAGAGTATACACATATATAAACAGGGGACAGTATGCATTCTGTATTATTCTGAGGTTTATTACACGACTTTGTGCAAGTGTGTGTGTGTGTTTCTGTATGTGCCTATATACGAACTTGACTATGAACTCAGTTCAACTGCGCTCAGGTTTTGATGAGGATAATGGATGTGTTTGTGCGTGTTTGCGTGTATACATTATGCGCATGGGCGTTTGTACGTGCATGTTTTCAAGTTTTACATGCATGTATATTTACGTTATTTTTTCCCTATGCTGTTTTCGCGTCCTGTCCCTTTTTTTGTAACGCCATAATATGAATGCATGAGTGTATATATATATATATATATATATATATATATATATATATATGTATGTATATATATACGTGTATATGTATTAATCGCTGTGTGTATGTGTGTGTGTGTTTGGTGAATTTAAATGTTCTTGTGCGAGTGTTTCATGACACGGATGTGTATATTTGCATGTATGTGATTGTGTGTGTCACTGTGTGTGTGTGTGCTGTAATGTGTATGTTAGTGCTATAATGTGTGCTCATGTGTTTTAGCGGTTTGCTTGCATCCCTGGGGCGACTACTCTCCATTTTTGCTGACTAATTAACCCGTACGTTGAGAGACCAATCATTGAAGAGCGCTGATGAAGACCTCGCTGCTAATTAATGCTGGGGACGGCACAGAGCGAAAGAGACGGAGCGAAAGGATGGCGAAATATTTGAAGGAGGAAGAGGAGGAGGTAAAGGATGGCAATGGTTGTTTTTTGTTGCTTTTTTAATGGAATATGTGGGGGGGGGGAGAAAGAAGTATATAGAGGAGGGAAAGGGAGAGAAGTGATATGACTGGGATTTAGAAAAAGGGAAGAGAGGATAGAGTTTTGGAAGGTTTAAAAATTGCGGAGTATTGGAATAATCTGGGTTTAAATGGAAGACAGAGCTGTGTTTTATTCTGTCCCCGTTTTTCAATCACACTCACTGAACGCGCGCGCACACACACACACACACACACACGCAAACACACACACATACAAACACACACACGCAAACGCACAAACACACACAAATACACACACAAACACACACATATACAAACACACACACACACTCACACACACATACACAAACACAAGCACACAAACACACACAAACACACACAAACACATACACAAACACACGCAAACATACAAACACTCACACATACAAACACACACACGCAAACACACACACATACAAACACACACACGCAAACACACACACATACAAACACACACACAACACACACAAACACACAAACAGACACACATACAAACACAAACACACACACATACAAATACAAACACACACACATACAAACACACATACAAGCTCTCACAGAGAATTGTATGTTTGTGTGTACGTGCGTGTGTGTCGATGTATCTAAAGCTCTGTCTGTCTACACACACACATACACAAACACACACAAGCGTACATGCGTTTATAAGTGTGTGTGTTTAAATTATGCAAATTATTTTGGGTTGTAAATATTAGATTCTAATTTTGGCACAAGGCCAGCAGTTTTTTGGAAGGGGTAAATTCGATTCCATTGGCCTTAGTACTCAACTGATATTTACATCATCGGCCCCGGAAACACGAAAGGTAAAGTCGACCTCGGCAGAACTTGAACTCAGAACGTAAATACTGACAAAATGGCACTAGAAGTAATCTGTAATATTAATTTCAAATTTTGGCACAGGGCCAGTAATTTCAGGGGAGAGTGTTTAAGTCGATTACGTCGACTCCAGTGTTTCACCGGTACTTAATTTATGGATCCCGAAGAGATGAAAGACAAAGATGACCTCGGTGGAATTTGAACTCGGAACGTAGACAGACGAAATGCCGCTAAGCATTTTTCACCCGCGTGCGAACGATTCAGCCAACTCGCCGCCTTAGTATTGTGTAATATTTAGTAGGCCAATGCCTTCCTTCCGTACTCCAGTGTAAACGTGACCCTATTAGGATTGTCTCGATCTCTCACGCAAAGACTGTGTACGAATGGGATTTTAATTTTTTTTCTGTTTCATAAGACTATGGAAGTAATGCTAACCATCATCATAACGAGTTCGGCTCAGAAGGAGAAATTTTGTTACTAATCCCAATTAGAAGCAATTTCATTACCTATATTATTTTCCTTCATCGTTCTCTTCATCTTTTCAAATAAATTTACAACATAGACACACGCTTGCAAAAGTATACACTAACACACGCACGCGGGTGCATACATACACAGGGAAACATATACTAACATACGAGCATGAGCGTCCACACAATGAAATTTAATATACAGAATTACAAACAAACAACAATGCATATATAGTATTCGTTGTTACTTGCTGAGTGAACTCAAATTGTTGTTGGCACTCCGTCGCTTACGAAGTCGAGGCTTCCAGTTGATCCGATCAACGGAACAGCCTGCTCGTGAAATTAACGTGCAAGTGGCTGAGCACTCCACAGACACGTGTACCCTTAATGTAGTTCTCGGGGATATACAGCGTGACATAGCGTGACAAGGCTGGCGCTTTAAATTACAGGTGCAACAGAAACAGGAAGTAAGAGTGAGAGAAAGTTGTGGTGAAAGAGTACAGCAGGGTTCGCCGCCATCCTCTGCCGGAGCCTCGTGGTGCTTTAGGTGTTTTCGCTCAATAAACACTCACAACGCCCGGTCTGGGAATCGAAACCGCGATCCTATGACCGCGAGTCCACTGCCCTAACCACTGGGTCATTGGGCCTCCGAATTCAAATAATGAAACCGGAAAAACACAGACAGACTACTGCAACGATCTCATTCTACCAATTATTGAAAAGCAGTACGAGAAATATTGTTAGCATATTACATATATCGTAAAATACAAGGTTCGGCGAGATAATATGGGAAGGGAAATTGGAGTAGAAGGCACTAAATAATAGGAATACAATATCTAGGCCAGCTATTTAAACGATAAAAAAAATAGACTTTTCCTGCTAAATAGAATCACCTTCATAATGAATTCTTGGTTTTAAGGATGCAAAATCGTACAGTCGTTCCTAGAATGCGTGCATTTATCTCAGAAGTATATTAGATATTGTTTCCAAAGGTTCCGCTCTTCAAAAAGATGATGGGTCTGACTTCTAGTTGTTCGCATAGAAAACACATAACCCTAAGATTTTCCAAACCCTTCGTTAGGTATTTTCATACAACTAATGCGTTGGAAATTACCTCCCTTTGTTGATTCTACCACTTACATTCGCAGAAAATGCAGAACGCATGAATTATCTTTCAGATAAAATTTTGCCACTATTAAAACATTAGTTACTTTTCCTATGTAACCGGAAGTCTTTTGGGTTATCAGCGTGCATGAAACTACTTTTGGGACTTTTTGATAGATAGATAGATAGACAGACAAACAGACAGACAGACAGACAGACAGACAGACAGACAGACAGTCAGACAGACAGACAGACAGACAGACAGGCAGACAGACAGACAGACAGACAGACAGACAGACAGACAGACAGATAGATAGATAGATAGATACATTTATTTTATTAGCCACACAGGGCTCAACAAAGATGGGACAAATAC
>NC_068986.1:32504487-32505190 GCF_001194135.2 Octopus bimaculoides | reverse complement strand
CAGTAATGTTCTCGTGTAAAAAGAGGGGAGGACAGTTTAGGTTTAGCTGTGGAAAGAAAAGCTTACGGAAATGACCACGGTAACCTTGGTCAATGTCATTGTTATTGAAGGAACTATAACAGTAAGTGACTCTCTTTTGCCTTTTTTTTTTCTGGATTTTTTTTTACTCCTTTATAGTGTTATGCTCAAGGTGGCTCCGTCATTCACACGTGCCATAGATAGATAGATAGATAGATAGATAGATAGATAGATAGATAGATAGATAGATAGATAGATAGATATGAAAATCCCTAACTTTTGTGTAGCTCTCTTACAAAAAACGTATAAATATAGGTAGTTCAAAGGTAAATATCCGGTTTTGTGTCTTTTTGTCAAAGAGTATCTACGAGTACAGTTACTAATGGACAGGTGCGATTTCTGGTAGACAAACCGACAGCGTAGAGTAGAGACTCTCTTTTCAGACCGAAAAAAGATTACTGTGAGACAATTATCAATTTCTATGTTTACGAACTAATTTTGAATAAAAAAAATCTTTCGTTTCTTGAAAGGTATCAATATTTTCAATACAACTTACTTCTGTACACCTGCTGTATATACATAACAACAACATATGCAAATATGTGTGCATATATATCTACATACATACATACATACATATATATGTATATATATATACACATACATATATATATATATATATATA
>NC_068986.1:32501361-32503121 GCF_001194135.2 Octopus bimaculoides | reverse complement strand
ATATATATATAGTGTATGTGTGTATTATGTATATGTACGTATGTATGTAGATACGTAGGTAGATGATAGATAGATAGAAATTATAAATATATCGTGTCACATATAGGACCCCAATACGAAGGAGCGCACTGTTATTGTTTGTGTGCGTTCTAGAAATAGTATTTAAATCTACAGGGTGCTCCGAAAGTGTTGTTACCCACTACATATTATTATTTTTTTTTTGTCATTATTATCATTATTTTTTTGTTCTAGCACAACCCGCCCACTTCTAATGATGTGGGCCATCATTATCGAGTAAGCACCTGATTGGACCGTATTTCTTCGAGTGCACTGTTAACCGGCTATCTTACTTGGACATGGTAAGAGAGTGATTTGCTCATCAGCTCCAGAGGCTGAATGTTGACCTGAATGATTGTTGGTTTCAACACTATGGTGCCCCATTCCACTATGCTATCACTATCCGGGAATACCTAAATGAAGTTTTTCGGGATAGATGGATTGGGCGAGGAGCGTAACAACTTCCAGCACCTGTCGATTGGCCTGCTATGTCTTGCGATAACGCTCTGTGGGGTATTATCAAGGAGAGAGAGTTTCGCATGAACGATACGAGAATACCCATGAGTGGAAGGACGCCGTTCGGAGAGTCTTTGCAACAATCACCAAAGAAACAGCTTCGAAAAATATCACACAGGACATGGTGCCGCATCATTTTGTGCCACGAAAATGATACTATTCATACAGACCTTCTCGATGTGTGACAGCTTTAATGAAAGTGAATAAAATAAATCCAGCTCATGCTTTAGATAACTACATTACTTGTTTTTATTTTGTTCTCGTTACTTTTTGGTAAAGAGTAACAAGACTCTCGGACCACCCTGTAAACTGTACATCAAATTAATCCGAGATGAGTACATCGTCGTCTTCACCAACGTTGACTGCTATTTCTAGTGAGTCCTGTAACTAATTAAGAGCTCTGTTATAAGTACCAGTAATATAAGTGCGGAACAAGGCAGTGAGCTGGCAGAAACTTTAGCACGCCGGGCGAAATGCTTAGCAGTATTTCGTCTGTCTTTACGCTCTGGATTCAAATTCCGCCGAGGTCGACTTTGCCTTTCATCCTTTAGGGGTCGATAAATTAATTACCAGTTACGTACTGGGGTCGATCTATTCGGCTAGCCCCCTCCCCAAAAATTTCGGGCCTTGTGCCTAGAGTAGAAAAGAATATAATTGCGTAACATTCAGCCGATTATGAACGGACGGCAACACCAGTAATTATTTCACATAACTGTCAGTTGTTTATGCATGTAACAAAACAGAAATTTCACTCCACATAGCTTACAGTTAATTTACATTATCCAATCTATTGCTTGGTATCAGATCGTTTAAGAATGTATACACACACATACACACACACACATATATATATATATATATAACAACAGATAAAGAATGTAAATGGAATATGCGAGAAAATATGTTGCTCACAATGACCGTTACGCCCCATCCTGCAACAAAGTTTCTCGTATATTCCATTTTCCGTCTCTTGTTATATATTCGACTAACACTGCAGAATTCCCGAGGTAGATTGGTAGATCCAGCGACAATTGTATAAACACTGTGGGTGATGTCAGGTAGCCATAAGCAGTAAATGTGCCTCACCGACTAACTACTAGGTACATAACCAATGTTTAAATAATTACTTATGTGTGTGTGTCTACTTACACACACACGCACATGTATATATATATATATATATATAT
>NC_068986.1:32497014-32501221 GCF_001194135.2 Octopus bimaculoides | reverse complement strand
TATATATATAGATATATGCTTAAATATAGCCGTGGTTACACAGACACTTAAAACAATTATCGAATGCATGGTGCATCATGTAGCGTCATACCCGTTCGCGAGTGACAACTGGTTGTACTTTGAATACATAGATTCCATGTAAGAGATATTAAACTACTATTCTCAACAGATTGGACAATCGTGTAGCGACTCACTTTCCGGCTCATTTTAATGGAGTTTGTTTTTTGTTTTTTTTTATGCGATGCTAGTAACGATTAAATATAACGATTCAGTAATGCAGCAGAGAAACTGGTGTTGCTCAACAGGAAGCTGTCATTAACTGAGTGTTTCGTTAACAAGCTCAATCAACTCTGCTGCAGAAAAAAGCAGTAGTAGATAAGTGATGTTTTAAACGGTTTTTGCACGCAATTTGTAGCATTGGGGGATATTACTAGAAATATGACGGATAGTTGCATTTTCGTGAAAATGGGTTGGGGGTCTTTTAAAACATTGTCAATCTGTCTTTTGTTTGTTTCAGTCATTTTACTGCGTGGAGGTGCAATGGCCAGTGGTTAGGGCAGCGGACTCGCGGTCATAGGATCGCGGTTTCGATTCCCAGGCCGGGCGTTGTGAGTGTTTATTAAGCGAAAGTTGTGGTGAAAGAGTACAGCAGGGTTCGCCACCATCCCCTGCCGGAGCCTCGTGGAGCTTTAGGTGTTTTCGCTCAATAAACACTCACAACGCCCGGTCTGGGAATCGAAACCGGTGCCCTAACCACTGGGCCATTGCGCCTCCACTGAATGTAGAATAAGTTTATAATTATGGAATTCCGAGATATATAATGTGAATTGATAAAAGTTCGATTACATGAGATTATCCTCATACTTAGTAGACATAAATCACACTTGTTGAATTTTGTGGAGGCGCGTAGCTTAGTGGTTAGGGTATCAGCATCATGATCGTAATATTGTGGTTTCGATTCCTGGACCAGGCGATGCGTTGTGTTTTTGAGCAAAGCACTTCATTGCATGTTGCTCCAGTCCACTCAGCTGGCAAAAATGAGGAACGCTGCAATGGACTGGTGTCCCGTCCAGCTGGGGAACACATGCGCCATTGAAACCGGGAAACCGGGCTCATGAGCCTGGCTAGGCTTTAAAAGGGCGCATTTATTTTCATTTATTTTTTCATTTGTGGACTTTTAAATAAAAGCAAATCAGCAACAACCTAGGGTAATTATTTTACAGACACTAGAAGAAACTGTAATCTTAATTTCGGTGGTATCTGAACTCAGAATGCAAAAATCCAGAGCAGTACTCCAAGTCATATTGTCTTATGATCCTGCGAATCTGCCAATCTTGAGTATGCTAGATCTGGATAACAGAGCGATGCTAAAATTGTAAATTTAATAAAAATTAAAATGCGTAGCTTCTATATAATTTCGAGTTCAGTTCACTTTATTATTCAAGTAAAGTTTAATATAACAAGCGGATAACCACAGCGACCAGAATTATATCATATTAACGCCGTAAACGGTTGTGAATTGTAAAACGTTCTGCATGTTTGTTTTATGAACACTACAGAGAAAGAAATCTTGTAATTATATTGTTTGCAGTCCTTCTACACTGATGAGTCTGATGCGGTTGATGTTTATTAAACATCTGTAATTATGGCGTTTCCATAAAAATCACTGGGATGAAAACAATTTCGTGTGATTATGTAGCATTTAAATCAAGAGTCCATAATAGAAGTGAAAAGAAGAGAGAAGGCGGACGTATCAGGTTTACTTGCCTCGATAAATGTATCTATGTAGAAGCTTTAGATGTCTAGAGATCGTTGTAGTAGCAGTGGAAGAATAGAAAGATTGAACATTAGCTTAGTGAGCAGATAGTTGTAGCTTGCTGGTGAAATCTTCAAACATCTACGGCTATAATACTCAGACACATCATCTTCTAGCCTGGTGTGGAATCACTGTGTTTTGTGTCTTCCAACGTGCACCCATATCCAGGCAACCCAACTGAAGTTGTTCATTCCCCAGCCTCTGTCCAAGTGGCATTCCACTGAACTAGCAGGTCTGCCGTTTTAGTCAGAGCTGTGTAAAGGCCTTCTCAGTAGCCTCCAAGATTTTTCATAATAGCTCTTCTGTTGATGCGTATGATTCCCTTACTGAGTGAGCAGCTCTCAAACCCTTGACTGCTCACTTCTGTTGGCATGCACTTGGTTCTCCACCAGCCTTGTATCTCTCTTGTACTTTTATTCACTCTGCATCAGGCACAGTTAGTTCCAACAGAATAAGCAGCCGTTGACCTCAGAAATTAAGCTGTTGTACTGTCTCAAGGAGAACTGGTGGGCGTTTCATGGAAATTTTAGCTGCCTCTCTAGATCAACATTCATCACCCAGTCACATTCTATAGAATACAAGCAATTAGAGGACTTATTGAGTCTTTTCTTCAACCGGAATCTCTATGGATATTAATATGAAATCTGGTGATAGGTTAGTAGAAACGCTGAAGAGGTGTATCAAAGTATTTCGAATATTAGGTTACATTGCATTGCATCCTATTATTGCCAGTTTTGTTCATGTTTTTCATTTCGCCGTTTTGTGCTCAATAAAATAAATAGTAGTAATGAACTAGGATTAATTCAAAACATCATACTGCTTCACTAGAAATGTGTTGCTTGCCTTGTGCCAATAAAACCGATCAATAGAAATGCAAAAGATGGTAGCAGACGCTGCATGAGGATATTAACACTCTCAGTTGACTGATATTACAACTACAACGCTGTTCTTATATTGCCACAATTGGTTGTTACTGAAAACTAAGAACGTTCATTCATTTAGCAGCCGCCATTTTTGTTACAAACATTCAAGAAAGCATAACAAAACAAAAATAGCAAAGAGAAAAAGGAATGACAAGTTTGTTTTATGATATTTCTTTCTTTCTTTCTAGTTTTGCTCCTAAACAACCATAATAAATCCTGTTTGGAGGCGACTGTTAAAAAAAAGTCTATATCTATATATATATATATATATATATATATATATATATATATATATATGTATATGATAAAATAAACCTCTTGCTTCAATGTTCTAACAAAGTAGCTTTCACTGGCATTAGAGACTTCGGAATGTATCTAGAATAAACATTAACGCAAAGAATGCAGAGGGACCGCTGATTAAAACGATGAAGAAGAAAAAAAATTAGTTTTGAGTCAGAAGTAAAAATGTTCATCAGCAGATATTATAATAGAGGAAGGAAAGGAATCTGGAAATAAACAACTATAAAAAAAAAATACAGAAAAATTATCATCATCATCATCATCATCATCATCGTCATCGTCATCAACGTGAACAACAACAATAACAACATCAATAAGGAAATGATGTGGTTGGTAAAATAAGGAACTTATTTATAGGTAAATCAAAATAAAATAAACAAAACTAATATTCCTATCGCGAAACACAAATAAACAGAACTGATAAGAATTGAAGAAAAAAGTCATTCTACTTTACACAGACTCTTGCTCCTCAACTTCCTTTCGGTCACCTCCCCCTCTCTCTCTCTCTTTCTTTCTCTCCCTCTCTGTCTCATTCAAACTCTCTGTTTTTCCATCGCTATCTCTATCTTTCTCACGTTCTCTATCTATCTATCTATCTATCTATCTATCTATCTATCTATCTATCTATCTGTGTTTATCTGACTCTCTATCTATTTCTACATATATGTGTATATATGCTTGTGCATGTACATATATACGTGTGTCTGTAGCGCGTGTGTGCGTGCGTGAGTATAGGTATGTATGTATGAATGTATGTATAAATATATATGATATACATAGTCATACAAACACACACCCACATACACACTCACACATACACACATATATATACTCGTGTATATGGCTTGTTCTCGGCGCATTCAGACACATTTTTATACTCTTAACTAAATACTATTGGAGTATTCCTTAAAAGAAAAAAAAACGCGCGCATCTGTGTGCAGACAAAAACTGTACGCATATACTTTACAAAAATTGATACACAACCCGAAAGCAGCCATATAAATATGTGATAAGCACACAAATACACATGTAAATGTGCATATATGTATGTATGCATATATAGATAGATGGATAGATAGATAGAGAGATAGATAGAGAGATAGATAGATAGAGAGAGAGAGAGAGAGAGTGAGAGAGAGAGAGAGAGAGAGAGGGAGAGAGAGAGGGA
>NC_068986.1:32491713-32494715 GCF_001194135.2 Octopus bimaculoides | reverse complement strand
ATATATATATATGGAGAGGGAGAGAGAGAGAAGATAGTTAGATATAGATACACACATTACCATAGACACACACACTCACATATGAGAGCGAGAGAGAGACAGAGAGAGAGAGACATAGATGAAAATATTGTTGAAGTATAGCAAGAAGTATTTTGTTGCGAAAGATTTTTTCTTTTTGTTTGTTTGTTTGTTTTTTTTTTTAAGTGAAACATAGAAAGAGAGACTATTTTCCCATACACTTTTTTTTATCCGTCCGACGAACTAATGAAAATATAGAATAGATTGCCGAAAAAGATAAAAATAAAGGAAAGTAAAAAGAAAAAAAAAACAGTTGCGACTGATAACGGAAATGGTACTAAAACAAGATGATTTGTGAAATTCTGGCAATCGATAAAGAATATATTGATATTGATAAGAAATTTCTGGAATAGACAAACTTTGTTTGGATGTAAAAAGTTGTTTTGCGAAATAACTGAATATATGTTTTTAATAAGGAATAATATTCGTAAATAGAATAATATCATTAATTTGGTTGATAATTGGTTAATATTAGTTGTGCACGCAGTCCCTTTTCCTTAGAAAATGAAACCACAGAGACATATGTATATGTACTTGTGAACTTGTATGTATGTGCGTGTTTGTACGTTCGTATTTGTGTGAGTGTGGTGGAAGCGGAGATACAATTATGTTTTAGATATGTCGAAATTTTTATCTTGTACTCGTCTCAAACCCTGGACTGCTGCTAAGCTAGGTACTTATTTTATCGGGCCCTTTGGCCGAGCCACTAATTTATGTGAAAGTAAAGCAACCAACAGCAGTTATTAAGCAGTGGCTGGGAACTGGACAATCACAATTTTATGCACCAGTTACTATTTCTATCCGAATGTAAGAAAACGTAAGAAAATATGTTAAAGATGTTAAAGAAAGCATTGAAGACATTTACAAGTATGTTTTAAAAGTTGTTGTTATTGTCTTCGTTGTGGGTGTTGCATGGTCTCATATTATCTCCCACTCACAGACAGACCTATCGACAAAGATGTTCCAACTTAGTATTACGTGTTCTTTGTCTTATAAACATGATGCTCATATGTTAAACTATAGTATATCCTCCTCTTTTTAAAGACAGTTGGGTATATTTTAAGGGATTACTTCTATTATATCTAACAGTTCAAACAAAAAGGGTAGGGCTTCAGATGGTACAAGGTTCAAGAAAGAAAGTTGTATATAAGTGGAAACCATACATGAGGCAGGGTTGGTGCTAGGAAGTGCGGAGCCCAATTAGAGAATTGATAGTGATGCATGGTTGTGCGTGTATGTGTGTGTGTGTGGGGGGGGGGGGTCGCACAGGAGTTTTCATGTATAGTCTCACAGATTTTGTTTAATTTAGCTTTAAAATTAATAGAAACCAATATCATTTATATTCATTTCTTTCGTACTTCCTTTAATAAGTGTTAATTTATATTTTTTTCTTTTCTCCATGCATGTCGCAATATTTCGGCATTTTAATGCATGCTGCAATATTTCGGCTCTTTGGTGGTTAAAAAAAAAGCCCAAATGGGCTATTATAACTAATACGGCTTTTTCAACATTGATCTCGTTTTCTTCTTGGAAGTTTATGGATTTTACATAGAAAAGTGAAGCAGATAAGAACAAATAAGCAAGGCTTTTCTCAAATTTAGAATGAGACGTTGGTTTTGTTATATCTACATTCCACACACATCAATACATAAGAACAAAACACGCTCGCTCACTCACGCACACATGCACACATACACACACACACACACACACACACACGCACACACACACGTACACTCAGTAGCTTCCACCGCACACAACAATACATAAAAACAGAACACGCTCGCACGCACACACGCGCACACACACACACACATACACACACACACGTACACTCAGTAGCTTCCTCCACACACATAAATACATAAAAACAGAACATGCTCGCACACACGTACACACACACACACACACACACACACACACACACACACAGAAGAACAAGCGCGCACACATACATACACTCACCCACATACACACAGATGTACACGCATTAGTTTTCTCTTTCACTTCGACTCGTGAAACAGAACAAGCACGCATGAAGCCAGCTCCATGCCAAACTATCGCTCATTGGTTGATGATGTTTGAAAAATTAAGCAATGAAACACAACCACCACACAAACGGCCACGGTACCCTCGCACTTTTATTCGCAACCTAGACATATATTGTCAGACACGCATTAGACTCGACTATAATATTCTCTTCTCGGTCACTGCGTGCTTGACAGATTATTCTTATACAAGAATCCTGTTGACTTGACGACTTCAAAATTTCGGCGTACTAAGCCATCATCCCTTACACTTCGAAGTCACTGTCAGCAACATTCTTGTGTAAGAATAACAAATTCGTACTCTATAAAAAATTATAGAGATACCCGTCAGATTAATATAAATTTCCTTTAGCTGCACAAAAAGAGACATTAATCTCGCTCTCTCTTTATATATATATATATGTGTGTGTGTGTATGTGTGTGTGTGTGTGTGTGTGTGTGTGTGTGTGTGTATCAGATATGTAAATGTGTAAATGTAAGTGCACGCGGGTTTGTTTGCGTGTATGCCATATATAAGCTTTTACATTAGTTTGCACCTTAGATTATGGCTCTCACAGTGATCATTTTATGATTTCACTTTGCAAGGAACCAACATTATTCAAGACCAAATCCCGAAAAAAACAAATGAAAGAAAAACCAACAAATAATCTCCTGAGAATTCACAGACATACAAACAGCTACACAATTTATACATCATGCTACTGACATTCACGCGCATTTCTATATGTGTGTGTGTGTATCTGTGCTTGTGTGCGGTTATACAGGCGTGTACGGGGTTGTGATCTAATATTTACAAATAATGTACTTCATAGAATGAGTTCTACCATGTACGCAAATGGTACACCTATACATATACATATACATACATATATATAT
>NC_068986.1:32489861-32491535 GCF_001194135.2 Octopus bimaculoides | reverse complement strand
TGTGTGTGTGTTTGTGTATGTGTGTGTGTGTGTGTGTGTGTGTGTGTGTGTGTGTGTGTGTGTGTGTGTTATACATAGGCTTAGATACAACCATAAAACATACACAGAAAGCAGAAGCAACATAGCACCTATGTGTATAATTGTGCAACAGCATATAAAAACTTTCACTGTACTATTGAAAGTTTTTTTTTACATGAGTGTAAAGTTTCAAGCAATAAGGCCTCGAGTGTATTCTTACATGTACGAGTATATATCTGTACTATTCTATACATACATACATACATACATACATGCATGAAAACATATATACATGCATGCATACACACATAAAGAGGTATGTACAGATGCTTACATATAGATGTATCTGTGTGTGTATTTGTGTATGCTAGTGTGCATGTGTGTACTCTAAATCAACAAAACATACAATTATTATTGGCATATTCCCGGCTGTAGTAGTTTGGAAATACATATATTCATTCATACAGATATAGGGCAGGGAATCGTCGATTAGTAATAAAATTAATAATTAAAAATTTTGCCAAGTAGTTCAGTATGAAAAAACCAAACACTAACCCTAACACTAACACTAACCCTAACCATAACACTAAACCTAAGCCTAACCCTAAGTCTAAGCCTAAGCCTAAGCCTAAGCCTAAGCCTAACCCTAAAGCTAACCCTAACCCTAAACCTAACCCTAAACCTAACCCTAACCCTAAGCTAAAGCCTAACCATAACCCTAACCCTAACCCTAACCCTAACCCTAAGCCTAACACTAACCCTAACCCTAAGCCTAACACTAACCCTAACCCTAAACCTAACCCTAACCCTGAGACTAAGACTAACCCTAACCCTAAACCTAAACCTAACCCTAACCCTAACCCTAACCCTAAGCCTAACCATAACCCTAAACCTAACACTAAACCTAACCTAAACCCTAACCCTAACACTAACCCTAACCCTAAACCTAAGCCTAACCCTAATCCTAACCCTAACCCTAACCCCAAGCCTAACCCTAACCCTAACCCTAAATATAACCCTTACCCTATCCCTAACCCTAACACTACCCCTAACCCAAACCCGAAGTCTAACCCTAACCCTAACCCTAACCCTAACCTGAAACCTAACCCTAAACCTAACCCTAACGTTAACCTAACCCTAACACTAACCCTAACCCTAACCAAAACCATAACACTAACCCTAGCCCTAACCCTAACCCTAAGCTTAAGCCTAACCATAACCCTAACCCTAGCCCTAACCCTAACCCTAAGCCTAACTATAACCCTAACCCTAAACCTAACCCTAACCCTAAGCCTAAGACTAACCTTAACCCTAACACTAAACCTAACCCTAACACTAACCCTAACCCTAACCCTAAGCCTAACCATAACCCTAAGCTTAACTCTAACCCAAAACCTAACCCTAAACCTAAACCTAACCCTAACCCTAACACTAACCCTAACCCTAACCCTAACCCTAACACTACCCCTAACCCCAATCATAAGCCTAACACTAACCCTAACCCTAGCCCTAACCTTAAACCTAACCCTAACCCTAACCCTAACCCTAACCCTAACGTTAACCTAACACTAACCCTAACCCTAACCGAAACCAAAACCCTAACCCTAACCCTAAACCTAACGCTAAGACTAACACTAACCCTAACCTTAACACTAA
>NC_068986.1:32489142-32489624 GCF_001194135.2 Octopus bimaculoides | reverse complement strand
AACCCTAACCCTAACACTAACCCTAACCCTAACCCTAACACTAAGCCTAACGCTCACCCTAACACTAAGCCTAACCGTAACCCTTAACCTAACCCTAACCCTAACCCTAACCCTAACCCTAACCCTAACCCTAACCCTAACCATAACCATAACACTAAGCCTAACCCTACTCCTAACCCTAACCCTAACCGTAAGCCTGACCCTAACCGTAACCCTAACCCTAACTTTTACCTTAAAATTAACCCTAAGCCTAACACTACCCTTAACACTAACGCTAAGCCTAAGCCTAACCCTAACCCTAAGCCTAACCCTAAACCTAACCCTAACCCTAAGCGTAACCCTAACCCTAAACCTAACCCTAACCCTAAGCCTAAGACTAACCCAAAAGCTAAGCCTAACCCTAAGCCTAACCTTAAGCCTAAACCTTACCCTAACCCTAAACTTAACTTTAACCCTAAACATAAGCCTAAGCCTAACCCTAA
>NC_068986.1:32488316-32489132 GCF_001194135.2 Octopus bimaculoides | reverse complement strand
CTTAACTTTAACCCTAAACATAAGCCTAAGCCTAACCCTAAACCTAAACCTAACCCTAAACCTAAATATAACCCTAACCCTAGCACTAACCCTAAGCCTAAACCTAACGCTAACCCTAACCCTAAACATAACACTAACACTAACACTAACCCTAACACTAAGCCTAACGCTCACCCTAACACTAAGCCTAACCTTCACCCTAAACCTAACCCTAAGCGTAACCCTAACCCTAACCCGAACCATAACCATAAACCTCACCCTAACCCTAACCATAACCTTAACACTAAGCCTAACCCCACTCCTAACCCTAACCCTAACCGTAATCCTGACCCTAACCGTAACCCTAACCCTAACTTTTACCCTAAAATTAACCCTAAGCCTAACACTACCCTTAACACTAACGCTAAGCCTAACCCTAACCCTAACGCTAAGCCTAACCCTAAACCTAACCCTAACCCTAAGCGTAACCATAACCCTAACCCAAACCTAACCCTAACCCAACCCTAACCCAAAAGCTAAGCCTAACCCTAAGCCTAACCTTAAGCCTAAACCTTACCCTAACCCTAAACTTAACTTTAACCCTAAACTTAAGCCTAAGCCTAACCCTAAACCTAAACCTAACCCTAAACCTAAATATAACCCTAACCCTAGCACTAACCCTAAGCCTAAACCTAAGCCTAAGTCTAAGCTAACCCTAACCCTAACCCTAAGCCTAACCATAACCCTAACCCTAACCCTAAACCTAACCCTAAATCTAACCCGAACCCTAACCTTAACACTAACCCTAACCCTAAACCTAAGCCTAACCCTAATCCT
>NC_068986.1:32487946-32488306 GCF_001194135.2 Octopus bimaculoides | reverse complement strand
CCGAACCCTAACCTTAACACTAACCCTAACCCTAAACCTAAGCCTAACCCTAATCCTAACCCTAACCCTAACCCCAAGCCTAACCCTAACCCTAACCTTAACCCTAAATATAACCCTAACCCTATCCCTAACCCTAACACTACCCCTAACCCAAACCCTAAGTCTAACCCTAACCCTAACCCTAACCCTAACCTTAAACCTAACCCTAAACCTAACCCTAACGTTAACCTAACCCTAACACTAACCCTAACCCTAACCAAAACCATAACACTAACCCTAGCCCTAACCCTAACCCTAAGCTTAAGCCTAACCATAACCCTAACCCTAGCCCTAACCCTAACCTTAAGCCTAACTCTAACC
>NC_068986.1:32485795-32487124 GCF_001194135.2 Octopus bimaculoides | reverse complement strand
CCTAAATATAACCCTAACCCTATCCCTAACCCTAACACTACCCCTAACCCAAACCCTAAGTCTAACCCTAACCCTAACCCTAACCCTAACCTTAAACCTAACCCTAAACCTAACCCTAACGTTAACCTAACACTGACCCTAACCCTAACCAAAACCATAACCCTAACCCTAGCCCTAACCCTAACCCTAACCCTAAACCTAACGCTAAGACTAACACTAACCCTAACCCTAACACTAACCGTAACCCTAACCCTAACCCTAACCATAACCTTAAGCCTAAACCTAACCCTAACCCTAACACTAACACTAAACCTAACCCTAACCCTAACCCTAACCCTAACTCGAATCCTAAAACTAACCCTAACCCTAACCCTAAATCTAAGTCTAACCCTAAGCGTAACCCTAACACTAACCCTAACACTAACGCTAAGCCTAAGCCTAACACTAACTCTAACCCTAACCCTAACACTAACCCTAAGCCTAAGCCTAACCCTAACCTTAAGCCTAAGCTTAACCCTAACCCTAACCCTAACCCTAACCCTAACCCTAAACATAACCCTACCACTCTCTCTCTTCCCAAGGGGAAGAGAGAGAGTGGTAGAGGTAGAAACAAAGGGAGGAAGTAGAATAGGTGAGCATGTATTTGTATATGCATGCATCTATAATATCTAAATATTTATGTGTATATATATATATGTGTGTGTAAATGTATATATTATAGTCATATACACCTATAGATGTGTATGTGAATACGTGTATGTGTGTGAGTGCGTGTGTATGTATATGTTTCTCTGTGCGTGTGTGTGTATGTACGTATGTATATGTATATTATTCGATTTCCATTTCTTTCTATAGCTTTGTCAAGTTAATATATGCAGAAATCAGTTATATGCATAAATTAGTGTGGATAATAGCACATACTTACGTATTAATATCATTGTCCAATTTTTAACACCAGCGCACAAATATTTATCATAATACACACACGATCGCACATAGAAAGATGTATATGTATATACATGTACATATTTATATAGATTAAGAGCTAAAAAAAATAATAATACTAATCAACATACACATAGTAGGTATGATAATATCTATATTCAGTAAAATACTGTTTACTAACAATTCTTGTAGCCGAATAGCCTTGCCAAACGTCTTTCCTATTCAATGGAGTGGCGTCTAAGTATATCATTTTGTTAAAATCGCTCATAATTGAATGGAGATATTGCCTTCGTGTCGGTCGACGTCGTTAATATCCCAACCCCACTTCCAAAGTATTGTATGTGATGTCTCTTTCGATTATATATGCATATATATATATATATA
>NC_068986.1:32483783-32485472 GCF_001194135.2 Octopus bimaculoides | reverse complement strand
TATATATATATATATGGGCACAAAACCTAAATAACATGAAATTCGAAGACAAACAACGAGAGAAACAAATGGAAAACAAGACAAGTAACATAAAGAACGACCCTTCATCAGTTGTCGGCTGTTCATCTACTCCACATTTCGAGCAATATATTTACCTTTTACTTGTTTCACATGATTCCAGGTTCAGCAACACTGCGCGGCACTGTTGGCAAGTGTTTTCTACTATGACGATGCCCCAACCATAGGCTTGTGAGTGGATCTGATTGACAGAAATTGAAAGAAACTCATCGTATGTGTGTGTCTATGTCTGTGTTTACGCCAACGCTTGACAAATGGTGTTGGTGTATTTATGTCCCCGTAACTTAGCGGTTCGGCGAAATAGACCGTTTGAATAAGTGACAGACATTAAAGACCCGGAGTCGATTCATTTCGTTAAAAATACTTCAAAGCTTTGCACCAGCATCGCCACAGCCTAATGACTGCAAAAACAAGTTTGAAGATACCCATCAATATCTATATCTAAAAATATCTGTCTGTTTTCGGACTGTCTTTGCACAAGGGCTATCCAGATTCCTGCCTTCACCGTGAACAGAGTTAAATCTTCCCTCTTCGCTCCGTAGCACTGCATGGACTCAACTCCCCTCCTCTTTTCATCTGACTACCCTCCTCTCTTCACTCCTACCTAGTTCATCTCCTCCTTAATACCACCCCACCTCCACCCACATCCCACACCACCACACCATCCCACACCACTCCGCACATGCTACCACTGAACACTTCCCTGCACCCACACTTTACACCATCATCCACACACCCACACACAATCATCAATAACGTCACCACAAACACCATTATATGAGCAGCCACACGTTACAGACGCACACACTCACACACGTCACAGTCACTAGCCCTTATTTACACAAACACACCAGATCACACACACCAGTTCACATACACACATACGCACGCGCACCTTCATTTGGGATCACCAGCTCTATTATCGCCTTTTCTTTCAACTTCTTTTTAAAATTATTTTTCTAATCATTCGCCATGCTTGACCGCTAAATCTACAAGTTTTTCTTTCATTTTCTCTCTGTTTATTTTCTCTTATTCCTTTCTGTTGAAGAGAATAGGCTCGAAACGTGAAAGACTGTTTCATTCTCCCGAGCTGATACACCTGCTTGTTGTTCATACAACTGGCTTCGTCTTTAGTTTTTTAAAAATTTCAACTCTCCAGCGCCGATAGTACGATGTGGAGAATATATCGCCAGCATTTGCCAAACGACCTGAACATTAGTTTCAAGGTTCTTCCAAGGCTAGGACCACGGGCCATACGTCTCCTGTCCAAATCAGGATCACAACATATAGGTACACTGCGACACAATTTCTTTTCCTCAACAGACCTTGCCCTGTTCGACATTGACGCTAAACTGATCAAAGAGGAAATGGATCCCATCACCTTTAAACGGAGTTTGGACAGAATTCTTCAAGGAATGCCGGATAAGCTACCCATACCTGGATACAACTCACTCAACAAGAACTCACTGCTTGAATAGGCCATAAACAAAATTTGATTTAAAAAGGATTTAGATAATCCTATCAGGTGGTGCTATTAAGTTACACATGTTCTGGACCAATCTTTGGTCGAAACATATCTAAGTTTAATTTAAGTTTTATATATATATATAT
>NC_068986.1:32482436-32483436 GCF_001194135.2 Octopus bimaculoides | reverse complement strand
ATATATATATATATACAGACTAGATATGAAAACATAACTAATTTAATTACTTGTCAGTAGATTGACAAGAATGATAAACAACCATAATTGATCTTCGAAACTTAATGGTGTCTTATCAGAAGTGTCTACAGCACTTAACCTGTCCCAGAGCAACAAGCACCGAGGCTGTTTAGATATACAACAAATTCAGTTACTACAGAGACCTGGAGTTGCTAATTCGCATATCATAATTGTTCCTCAGTTTATTTAATGCCAGCTGTCTCACAACGGTGAGCCCAATCCTAATAGTATGAAGGTATGATATAACGTATGTAAATTTTCATAATAGTTATATAATGCATGCTAACTTTATCCCTTCATGGTAAAAAAAAACCCGTTCTTTGAAGTATTGATATTAAGTTTGGGGTCAACAGTGGTTGAGAAATAGTAGCTTATATTGTTCTTTGTCGTCATGCATAGATTGGTTTAGTAGGAATACGATGCAGTGCATTCCATCCTACTACATTCCGTTTGAAGAAAAACTAAAAGCATATTATTCAACTTGTGCTACGTAAGACCAAAAGGTGTCATATAATGGTTGCATATAAATATGTATATATGTATATACGGAGGTATATATATATATATATATGTGTGTGTGTGTGTGTGTGTGTGTGGGTGTGAGTGTATCGTTGTGCATATATGTACATGGAAATGTAATGGTAAATGTATGCATGTAAGGATAGATTACGTAATACAGGTACGTGCATATGCGTGCGTATGGTGTATAGGTAGCAGCATACATAAAGAGGAAAATCCATGCATTCTTATACATATGCAGTTGATATATTTCACATGATTTACCATAAATTTTACATATACAACAGATTTTATTTTGGCATGTATACAAACGTACTTTCTCAACATATACATGGATACATAAGGAACCTAGCTATAGATATGTACATATACACATACATAAAGGCATATATATATATATATATATATATATATATATATA
>NC_068986.1:32481015-32481834 GCF_001194135.2 Octopus bimaculoides | reverse complement strand
ATATATATATATATATATATATATATAACATAAACTCACTCCAAAACATATACACCTCTAATATATGTACATATATGTATATATATATATATATATGTATATATGCATATATGGATGTATATGTGTGTGTGCAAGTGTGTATGTTGGTGTGTGTGTGACTGGGTGTGTAAGTGTGTGTGTGTGTGTGTATGTGTGTGTGTTCTCTGTATCTGCGTGTCTAAATGTGGGTGTACGTTTCTCTATAGGTTGGAAAACACCAATGCATTAAAGACAGCCATTATCATGAACTTTTGGCTGTAAATACCAGAGAAAAGATTTTTTTACAAGATGGCGGCTCTGGTTTCACTTCAAAAGAATCATATATCTTTGATATACGTGCAGAAGCCAACGAATTGCGTCGAGGTAAATATCGTGAAAGATAAAGGTGTACAGCATACAAACAATAGCTTTTGTACTAAGTTGCTTGTTAGAAAATGGCGTCAATTATACACACTTACACACACACATACACGCTGATATATGTGTACAAAAGTATGTGTATATACGTATAAATGTATAAGTTTATACACACACACACATATATGTATACATACATATATGTATATGTATATATAATATACACACACACACACATATATATATATATACATATATATAATACAATATTTTATGTACATACATATCTTTGTGCATATTTTTATATATAGGTTAATGTGCGTGGCAGTATGTGTACCTGCGTGTAGATATCCATATACACAAAGTATATGTATATATATATATGTATATATATATGCGTGTGTGTGTGTGTGTGTGTGTGTT
>NC_068986.1:32477069-32480337 GCF_001194135.2 Octopus bimaculoides | reverse complement strand
ATATATATATATATATATATATATATATATAATAAAAAACGGTTTCCCGGTTTCAGTGACGTATGTGTTCCCCAGCTGGACGGGACGCCAGTCCATCACAATATTACTCATTTTTGCCAGTTGAGTGGACTGGAGCAACGTGAAATGAAGTGTTTTGCTGAAGAATACAATGCGTCACCCGGTCCATGAATCGAAACCACAATCTTACGATCATGGTGCTGACACCCTAACTACTAGGCCACGCGCCTCCACATATATATATATATGTATATATATATGCGTGTGTGTGTGTGTGTGTGTGTGTTACATCTGTGTTTGCATCCGAATATCTATACGTGGTTTTATTGCTTGTATGTATCTATACGTCTATCCATCTTTCCTTTTAGACTGTTATGGACGTATGAATGACACTTTTAATTTTAGAGGAAGTAGTTTCCCTTCTCCTGAACGGTTGTCTTTCCAACCTACACTTGCTTCCTCTTGTAGTTTTTGTCTCTTTATAATATTGATTTTGTATCTGTTGTGTTTCTTTAAATTATTATTAATGATAATCGATAATTTCTTTATCTATATTATCTTTCAGTAGTGATCATCATCAGAGGGTAATCATGATTTTTCTTAATCGGTCCCAGCAACCGGGCAAAAGTTTGATAGTTCTTTCTTTAAAAGTTTTTTGTTACCAAAGTTTCGTATTGCAACCAGCTACAAGGTGACATAATTATGGGAAACAGAAGAGAATCGGTGAAAAATTTGCAGAACACGATACAATCACAGGAAACGGATTCATATCATTACAGTCAATGTTGAATTAGTGAAAATGTCCCCAACCAAAACATCATCGCAATTACCATTCACACAACTGTCGCACTACAGCTAATTATTTATGTCTTCGTATAATACAACTATCACTGCGGCTGTTACAATGAAACCCACATTGTTTAAAGCGGGTTTTCCAAGCACTTTTCAGCTATGAACCTCTTTTGATTACAATTTTATTCTGTTGGACCCCCATAGTCATTCGACGTTTAAAAATTGGTTTTATAGAAACTTTCTTCCAAAATTCCTACTTTGTTTTTCACACAAAATTGTGTGGGTTGAACTACGCAAAATGTTGGAGAAAGAAACCTAGCTGTTTCTTGCAATACATACCAATACATATATCTAAAGCAAAATATTTTCTGGAGCGCTTGAAATACTATTGTGGGTCCCCAATTTTCTATTTTGTTGTGTGGACCCCCAAAAAATCTTATATCGATCCTTGGGGTTCATAGGAACCCCGGTTGAAAACTTTTGGCTTAAGGTTTAGGAATAATGTTTCCCTCAGAAGCAGTAACGCGTAACGACTGTTAGAGCTTGAACAACCGTTATTAGCAACAGCACTATAATCACGGAAATCATCAGCTTCACTAACGATGCCAAAATCACTCGGTCTGTGTGTGTGTGTGTGTGTGTGTGTGTGTGTGTGTGTGTGTGTGTGTGTGTGTGTGTGTGTGTGTGTGTGTGTAACCAGAGCTGCCAGAAAATTTCCCCGGGCTTTTATCAGAAGTTGAAGAGTGCGCACAAGGAGACAGCCACGGAAGGAAGAAGTGTCACTGGCTGCAATCATGACGATAATACAGGACCAAAGTGATAGACTGACTGAGTTTAAGGAAGAGAAGAAAGCGCAGAACGCTCAGAGACAGCAACATGGAGATAAACAGTTGAAAACGTTTAATGAAATAATGGAGGCTAGAGCAGTTTTGTGCTGCTGAGCCTCAGGCTAATGTGCAGAGCGTGTTCGGAAATGGTGGACATGTACCGAATTTTGAAAATAGCTAAAAATCCAGAGTTGCTCTTTCGGGAACGTGTGTGCCTGCAGGTGGTCAAGAGGCAATTTTGGATACTTGACGGAATCATGAGGCTCCAGTATTTGGTCCCGATCCAGCGAAGTACAAGGCTGCGGTAGACTTCCCATTGCACAGATATGATGAAAGGCAAAGTCTATCTTGGTGACATTTGAACTCAGAACGTAATGTCAGAAGAAATGCCACTAAGCAGTTTGTGTCATGCGGTAATGATTCTAGAAGTTTACTCCCTTAGGGAATGGAAATATTGCCGACAAAATGTCCTTCCAAATTGCTCACAATTTTTCACTTACTGGCGATGGGTGAAAGAAAACCTAGGTGACACATGACATAGATCCAACCACTGGAGTACCACTTGCCTACAGCAAAAAGCAGAACAACAGTTGAGTCGTTCTGCTGCCAACATCGCAGCCATAATAGTGTTAGAAACAGTACTAACAGCAATGCCAAAGATCAGAGCAAATACCGTAGGATTGTGAATATTGTAAGAACAAGGGACCCATTTCCGAGCCGAATGGTGTTGTATGTTCTAAAACAAAATACTTAATGTCACATTGCTCCAGTTCACTCAGTTGAAAATTGTTGTATCTGCTGTCGAGTGGTGCATCTCAGAAGGTCACCAAGGAAACAGTTTTGCTAATGCAAGATGCCAAAAACCTTTTGTGGCCACACCACACCAACTTAGATAATGATCGACAAACTTTTAAGATTTAATCTATTATCAATTTATGTGACTAAATTTGACACACCATTGAGCGAGGAGCCATTTTTTTTAGGTTATCATATTCGGTTTCAGAACTTTTAACGTTATATCTACTACTTTGTGTGTGTGTGTGTGTGTGTGTGTGTGTGTGTGTGTGTGTGTGTGTGTGTGTGTGTGATTGTGCATCTAATTGTGCTTTTGGCTTTATATTTATGCTCCTAGTGCTTGGATGCGCCTGATTGTTTAAGCAGGTATCTGTGCCTATATATGTATATGTCAATGTGCGACTCATTAGGTTCGTATGTGCTTTCTTTTTGTATGTTTTTATTCAGAAGAGTTTCAAAATCAATACGTTAGTTGTTGTTCTTTTTTCTTTTCTATTCTTTTAAATGTTTTTCTCTTTGTTCTTTATTATATAATTTTTCAGTGAATGTAAATATTTTTGAGTGAATGTAGGGTCAGGACAGTGCAAACAAATTTATATACACCCGTACTCATAGACATATAATTTATATACATCCGTACACAGACGCTCATGCATGTATGGATATATGTGTATGTTTATATGTATGCGTGTGCGTGTTTATGAGTACGTTTATTTATATATGTGCATATACTAATATATATATATATACATGTGTGCGTGTGCGTGTGTGTGTATTTGTGTGTGTGTGTGTGTGTGTGTGTGTGTGTGTGTGTGTGTGTGTGTGTGTGTGTGTGT
>NC_068986.1:32475088-32475932 GCF_001194135.2 Octopus bimaculoides | reverse complement strand
TATATATATATATATATATATATATATATATCTTACGACATTTGTTTAGCAACTCTATAATACGTGTACAGATAATTTATTTTATTACATTTTCGAATCAACATGAAATCACTTGTCAGCATCGATACAAACAGTCTTTAAATTAATGTAGATATGAAGCTAGCTTTTCTGGTTAAAAGAAATCTATTTATACGTTCCGTTTAACCTTAACTGCAATGTCTGAATACTGAATAAATGTGAGCAGGATCGTCTGACGGAGTTCCTGTATGTTTGTAGAATTTACCTAGGGTAATGAATATTGCTTTGCAACAAGGTACACGTAGGATATGAAAATATTCCCTAGTGCCCGGTAGAAAGTCCTCTGGAAGAAGCAATTCCATTAAACTTCTTCGTCCTCCCTATACATCACAAAAATGTTTTCACTCCCATTTTTCTCTAAAATCCATGTAGAATGCAAAATAAAACTGCTTCAAGAGCAGCGATGAACACCTAACAAAATTCTAGCTGCTATATAACCCATATTGGGCTTCGTTAATTCAGCACTTTATACCATCAAAAATACAAGTTGCATGGATAATGCCAAAAGCGATGTTCAGACTTCCTTGTGTAAGAATGTCTGCAGACGCTACAGTCACAGCGTGTAACCACGCATCATTGCAACGTACTATTCTCAATGTGTAGAATATTCCTGAAAGCAGATCATTCTAGTGCAAGAACCGAAATAACAAAAGTTGAAACGTCATCGAATGGCAAATGGGGAAAACTGCCAGAATCAGGCAAATATAAATAACGAAGGTGATATTTATATTCACCTATATATGTGTATATATATATATATATATAT
>NC_068986.1:32471580-32472297 GCF_001194135.2 Octopus bimaculoides | reverse complement strand
GTGTGTGTGTGTGTGTGTGTGTGTGTGTGTGTGTGTGTGTGTGTGACAGTGAAACCGACGATGTCTAGAACTTATTCATTAGTTCTGAAATATCACGCCATCTCTTTCTCCATTCCCCCATATCAATCTCATATGAGACCGTCTAGTCACTACCTATACAGGAATTCATCATTAGTGTTTACTTAATGTGTATAATGTATGCATCGCATACATTATGTACATGAGGATATAAAGCAAGCAATGCATACATTATTCGTGTGGTATCATATGTGGGTACAAATAGTTATTTCTGTCAATTGTTTTTGGTATTTGTTTTATATTTACACATATATGTATTCACCTCTCAAATAATGTAAACGAGGGAATATCACACCAACGATATAATAAACATTGAAGACATATAAACAATATATATAAGAGAGAGAGAGACAGCATGTTTGCGGTTTGTCTTACAATTTTTTTCAAGTATTTTAAACGTTGTTTAAATATTTATATATGTCGGTTTTTATTACTGACATCTTATAGCTTTATGTTTTAATTACTTTCCTTGTTTTAAACATTTGTCTCTTCCCCACCCCCGCTTCATTATTTTTTTTTTGTTTTTTTTTTTTGTTCATTTGCGCTGCTTTTCTTGATGTCGTTAGTGATGTTGTTATTTGAAGTTCATTTACGTGTGTGTGTGCGGTTTGCAATGCAATTTCGAAATACACATTTTCT
>NC_068986.1:32469630-32470759 GCF_001194135.2 Octopus bimaculoides | reverse complement strand
TATATATATATATATATGCGGTAATGTCAACTGGTCTTCACGTTCCCCAGAATTGGCTAGCTCGGATCTTTCTTGTGGTGATACTTAAAAGCGAGTGTTTACGTCAACAAACCTGAGACCCTGGTGCAATTGAAGAAGACCATCGATAGAGAAATCAGAGAAGTGGGGTCTGAAACTATTGAGGGTGTTATGGTGCAAGTTTTGGAAAGAGTACATGCGTGCGAAGCCGAAAATGGCTGCCATTTAAGCAATGTCATTTTTCATATGTGATGTAGTGTTTTTTTCAAAATTTGACTTGTGCATATTAATTTCCATTATGTCCTTTCTATGGTATAAAAATTCCATGTATATATATGTATATATTCATTCTAGCGCAACTGAGTGCGACGAATACCCAGTATTTAGGTTTCAAACTCCATGTGAATTTTGGTTCGTGCTATTATATTTGCATCAGTTGTTAAGAGTCCAGAGCTTGGATATTTCACAGCGTACATTTAGGAAATAAAGCGAAGTGTGAGGGATTGTTTATAAGAAGTTTTCTTTATACCATCTTACATATGTTTTGTTAGCATAATTAAATAGTTTGCCATCTCCACGAGTGTTGACACTATCAATATTTCTTCAATGTAATAATTTTGTGTATAAACGTTAAACTTCTGACGATTTGACATGACATGATTATGTAATTTCGGGTAACAATCCCCTGTGTTAATGAAATATTCATAAGACTGTGGGATTATGTAAATAGATATATTATAAACAATCTCTCATTTTGTTCTAATGTGGATGTTTGTATGTGTATGTATGTGCGCGTATGTGTATGTGTGTGTGTATTATATCTTGGAAAATAAACTAGAGAAATTGACTCAATAAAACCAGTGATATGAATATTAAGATGTATAACGTTATATCAGACTCCATCGAAGATAAGTTCACGCTTTACTAATTTACCTGCCTTTGTAGGTCAGAGAAAACTCTATACTTTTGTGCGTAGTTTTCAAAAACCCTCTAAATCTGATTTGCCATTAAGTAAGAGATAGTCGGTATAATGTGGTTGAGAAAAAATACTTCAGGGGAACGTTTCACTTGAAAAATATAAATTTGGTGGTGTCTCATATATCATCTTACT
>NC_068986.1:32465083-32467583 GCF_001194135.2 Octopus bimaculoides | reverse complement strand
TTCACCCAAGATCTTTATGTTTCTCTCTAGTTTTTCTTTTCTGTTCTCATCTTCTCCATCGTCATTTTGTCTTGTTTTTACTAAGACGTTTTATGTTGTTTGTTTTTTGTTTTTTGCTACAGCTATTGTTTTTGTCTACTGTTTGTTAATTTTTTTCTCTTGTAAATAATATTTTTTTTTCATATGCTGTTTATAATGAACATTTTATCATGTCAATAAACATACGCTCTCAGATACAATACTTAAAATGTTATTCTTTCACCGCTACTTTGGTAAATACGCTGAAAACTTTCCTCTGCTGATAGGGACAGAATAAGACCGAAACATTAAGGAACGTTTTCCCTTATTTGATAGAAAAGTGGTGAGCTTATTTGTCATTAAACAATACAATGTTTTTCGCCACTGCATATTTAATTGTAGTTAGGTTTTTAATGTCTTTAAACCTTGATTGTTAACGTCTAAGAACCATGAAGAATCAGATGTGTGAGTTGGTTTCAACAATTTGTTGAATTTAAAATGACTCTATGCACAATGTCTCCTATGTTGTTGTTGTTGGCACTCCGTCGCTTACGACGTCGAGGGTTCCAGTTGATCCGATCAACGGAACAGCCTGCTCGTGAAATTAACGTGCAAGTGGCTGAGCACTCCACACACACGTGTACCCTTAACGTAGTTCTCGGGGATATTCAGCGTGACACAGTGTGACAAGGCTGACCCTTTGAAATACAGGCACAACAGAAACGGGAAGTAAGAGTGAGAGAAAGTTGTGGTGAAAGAGTACAGCAGGGTTCGCCACCATCCCATGCCTGAGCCTCGTAGAGCTTTAGGTGCTTTCGCTCAATAAACACTCACAACGCCCGGTCTGGGAATCGAAACTGCGATCCTATGACCGCGAGTCCGCTGCCCTAACCACTGGGCCATTGCGTCTCCACACAATATCTGCTAAATCTGATGGTAATGGTATGAACGCATGAAAGCATTAGTTTTCTCATTTACTTATAAGTGTAAGGATTTCAGTTAATCACATATAACTAATGAACTATATTTATTTAGTTGTTACTAGTCAAAAGAACATCCAGGTTTTGATCCTTTGTTGTAAGGTCAACGGTTTTATATGTTAAAGCCGTTGTGAAAACCAAGAGTATAACCATATTCTATTCATTTTGTATGTGAATATATGAGACATGTGGCGGCGAGTTGGTGGCAGAATTGTTAGCACATGCCGAGCATTTCTTTATATTCTGAGCTGTGATTCCGCCAAGGACGATTATGCTTTTCATCATTCCGGGGTAATAAAATAAGAACTAATTGACAAGGGTCGATGTAATCGACTTTCTCTGTCTCTGTCGCTGTCTCTCTCTGTCTGTCTCTCTCTGTCTGTCTCTCTCTTCCTCTCTCTCTCTCTCTCTCTCTCTCTCTCTCTCTTTCTGTCATTCTCTCCCTCTCTCCCGAAATTGCCGGCATTGTGCCAGAATTTGAAATAGGACATGTGGCGGCAAGCTGGCAGAGTCGTTGGCACACCGGCCATAATTCTTAACGGCATTTCATCTGTTTTTATGTTCTGAGTTCAAATTCCGCCGAGGTGGAGTCTGCTTTTCGTCCTTTCGGAGTTGATAACATAACTACCAGGTGATCACTGAGCTCGATTTAATCGACTCACCCCTTGCTCGAACATTGTTGACCTCGTGCAAAGATTTGAAAACAATACTGAAGACATGTATTCCCGATCAAAAATAACCCAAGATATTCAATTAGTCTCATGTGAAGAATCGAAAAACAAAAGAACAGCCGTCGGCGAAATCAGTTCTTGATTTTGCGTTCACATCCTTGTAAGTGATAATTCATTTCATCCAAAACACTAATCACAGACAGGTAATATCATTTTTCACCGTGACAAACCTGGAGCTTAACGAGCCAATAATGGCGATGGCTGCAAGAAACAGGATCAACATTTCTTCAAATTACATCTTACTTTCTGAAAGAGTTTTGCAGAAAATGTAGTTCTAGATGCGGTGGAGGCGCAATGGCCCAACGGTTAGGGCAGCAGACTCGCGGTCATAGGATCGCGGTTTCCATTCCCAGACCGGGCGTTGTGAGTGTTTACTGAGCGAAAACACCTAAAGCTCCACGAGGCTCCGGCAGGGGATGGTGGCGAACCCTGCTGTACTAATATATATTTGTATATATATATGTATATATATATACTAACTTCTGTGTTGTAGTAAAGACAACATGTTCTTTGTCTATCTCCTTACCTTCTTGAAGATTTTAGATATAATTATACTAATGCGTACAAATTTAATTAAATTGTATGACTTTGTCCAGCTGCATTTTAAATTGATATAATGATTGCATTGTTCAATTAAATGGAGTTGCATTAAACGATCGTACTGCATTACCTCTGCATATCGTTGTTGCTTATTTTGATGTTATATATATACACACACGTACATATATATATATATATATATATATATATATATATATATATATATATATA
>NC_068986.1:32464330-32465059 GCF_001194135.2 Octopus bimaculoides | reverse complement strand
ATATATGTATATATGTATGTATGTAAATATATATATATATATATATATATACATATATATATCACTCTATCACTGTATCGACAAGACTATCTGAATATGTTATACACCGCTTCTCACAGTGCTCTTTATTGCTTGCTTTCGACTGATGGCACCCAGCTAGGTAGATGTGCAGGTCTGTGTATATATGTTTGCATTTATGCATATATGTATGTGGGTGTGTGGGTGTGTGGGTGTGTTAATGTGCGTGTGTGCGTGTACGACGCATATATCTATGTATATGTACGTGTATGTGTATGTGCGTTTGTATCAATGTGTGTGTATCACGGTGAAAACTGTATTTACATTGCCAATTTTTTTTCTTGCCCAGGAATGTCAGACGGATAATAAAGTAAACCTCGACATTTTCTGCACCCCCCCCCTCCAATGAATTGAATGTACACTGTTTTCTCTACTTTTCTTCCAAACAGAATTTAGAGAATATCATTCAGGTGTGATTAAATTTTCTGGACAGAAACACCTTTACATAAGCATTGGGAAAATTTGCATTTTTATTTCTAATTTGTTCCTCGGTCCTCGGATTCAATTAACTCTCGCTTGATTTCGTCAGCGAGTTAATCGTGCATCAAACACACACATAACATGCACACATACACACCGGTACACATACACACATGCACACATGCACACACATAAACACAAATGAATTTATACGTGTATATATATATATAT
>NC_068986.1:32463213-32463839 GCF_001194135.2 Octopus bimaculoides | reverse complement strand
ATATATATATATATACACGCATGTATATACACATATATACATGCGTGTATGTGTACATGTATAAATATGTACACACATGTACATGTATTCAATACGTTGGTGAAGCAGTAAGTTGTTTTGGTGGTTGAAAGTACTTTATAACATAGGATAAATCTATAATTTGCCGCCAACATTACATCCGCGAATTAGACTACATTTAAATACTCCGGGCAGTTGTAAAGAACTGTATTTTATACATCTCTACATAGAATGACTGTATTCACGAACGTCTTTTACAACCAGCCTGTGTATTTCATTCATTTCAATTTGCACAAGATGCGCAGCCTTAACTACGCATTTCGTTGTGATACGCAAGCACACATCACGTATATACATACATACATGCATATATATATATGTATATATACATGTATGTAACCTGATGTTTGTTTTTATGTCGAGTTTTATACAAAATCTATTTGACGTTAAACTTCAGAATAACGAGAACATTCAGTAGAGTACATATTTATTAACCTTCATCAGTGAAGGTGAGTTATCCCACAGATTGAAGCGATTGCCAGTGGTTTCATTATGCATAGTGTGTGTGTGTGTGTGTGTGTGTGTGTGTGTGTGTGTGTGTGTGTGTG
>NC_068986.1:32461018-32462079 GCF_001194135.2 Octopus bimaculoides | reverse complement strand
TATATATATATATATATATATATATATATATATATATATATATATATATGTGTGTGTGTGTGTGTGTGTGTGTTTGTGTGTGTGTATGTATGTATGTTTATGTGTATATACGTATGTACATATACGTGGTCTGATCAATAAGTACCCGGTCTGTTGTCATAGTAACGAAGCTAAAGCACGCAAAATAAAGCTTCTTGGACCTTGAACACTGCTGTGCATGCGCACTATATTTTAACGTTCTAGTTCACTTCAGCTGTTTAGAGTCGTGCTTGGAACGAAGGTGTGTAGCGTGCGATCGTCGGACTGACGATGGCAATGAAAGTTGAGCAGTGAATCTACATGAAATTTTGGCCAAAACTTGACGATGCCTGCTCAGAGACCTACACAAAGTTTTTCATTGTTCTCTACATAATCAATATCTTGTGCAACTGAAACCCGATTGTGTCTTTTCCGTCAGCTGAAAGAGGTTTTGGCACAAACTTGGCAAACATGCGTCTCATACACTAATCTTCAGTGGTGCTTGACTGAACTGAACCTTAATTAATCTTCACATCCCCTGATAACTCACAGATGGTGATTCGACGATTTCCCTTCACAGTTGCACGCACAGTTGCAATGTTTCTTCAGTTCTGCTGGCTTCGGGTCTCCCAGAACGTTCATCAATATTGACATTTTTTCGACCATATTAGAAACGTTTAAACCACACGTACACTTGTGTGCAGGTCATACACTCCTCTCCATAAACTTTCTGCAATTTTGCGTAAGCCTCTGAGCAGGTATCACCGTGACAATTTTCTCTGTGATGGTCAATGTGGCGATCACACGCTACACCCCTTCCTTTCAAGCACTGTTTAAGAAGCAGAAGTGAGCCAAAACGTTAAAACTTAGTGCATATGCACAGCAGATTTGAAGATCAATTTGTGCCAAACCGTTTTACTCTGTTTGCCTTAGCTTCGTTACTATGGTAACAGTCCGGATACTTGTTGATCATACCTCGTATACATATAGATACATACATACATACATACATACATATATATATATATATATATATATATATA
>NC_068986.1:32457092-32459472 GCF_001194135.2 Octopus bimaculoides | reverse complement strand
CAAAGCGTCTTACATTTTGTGAACCGTGCCTTTTCAGTTTGTTCAACAACCAAAAAGTTACATGCCACTGGTCTTTGTATAGTTTGTTTGTTTCACTTGGATAATATTTGTTTATTTCCCACTTCATTTCTAAAGCCGTAAAATCTAGGAGACTGTCCTAACGTTTTATTATTGAGTTCTAAATTTAAAAAAGAAACAAGATTTGAATTTAAGCTATACATCTCTTTTATTCTTTTACTTGTTTCAGTCTTTCGACTGCGGCCATGCTGGAGCACCGCCTTTAGTCGAGCAAATCGACCCCAGGACTTATTCTTTGTAAGCCTAGTACTTATTCTGTCGGTCTCTTTTGCCGAACCGCTGTGTTACGGGGACGTAAACACACCACCATCGCTTGTCAAGCGATGTTGAGGGGACAAACATATACACACAAACACATACACATACATATATATACATATATACGACTGGCTTCTTTTCACTTTCCGTCTACGAAATCCACTCACAAGGCTTTGGTCGGCCTGAGGCTATAGTAGAAGACACTTGCCCAAGATGCCACGCAGTGGGACTGAACCCGGAGCCATGTGGTTGCTAAGCAAGCTACTTACCACACAGCCGCTCATACGCCTATGATTAGGTTAAATATATATCTTACCTGTAGTTATTTGAATGGCTTCCATGCGTAGCTTACGTTGCAAAAAATACCAGATAAATCGCCTTCAAATTATATTTTACCTACATAAGATCGACGGACATTGTGTCACTCTGCTAATACACTATGCGAAAAAAAATAACGAGATACTCACGTGCGGAATACTCTTTGACCAGTTTGGTCTTGGGTGAAACAATAACTAGTTCATTGTCTATTTCGGCCTGGATGTCAAGGGAGTGGCACCCTTAAAAAGTTTGAGAACCATAGATTTATGTTGTGTCCACTATCTGTCCACTATCTTATTAGCGCTGCTGCATCACGGTTCCCTTAGTCTTTGGAATTCAGCCTTATGAAAATGAAGGGAATTCATAATTCTGTTGTTTGACCGTCTCTTATACAAAAGTAAGGAGGCGCAATGGCCTAGTGGTTAGGGCAGCGGACTCGCGGTCATAGGTTCACGGTTTCGATTCCCAGACCGGGCGTTGTGAGTGTTTATTGAGCGAAAACACCTAAAGCTCCACGAAGCTCTAGCAGGGGATGGTGGCAAACTCTGCTGTACTCTTCCACCACAACTTTCTCTCACTCTTACTTCCTGTTTCTGTTGTGCCTGTAATTCAAAGGGTCAACCTTGTCACACTGTGTCACGCTGAATATGCCCGAGAACTACGTTAAGGGTACACGTGTCTCTGGAGTGCTCAGTCACTTGCACGTTAATTTCATGAGCAGGCTGTTCCGTTGATCGGATCAACTGGAACCCTTGACGTCGTAAGCGACGGAGTGCCAACAACAACATACAAAAGTAAACCGAATATTCGGTTACACTTTATGGTTCTTATCCAGCATTAACGTCGATACGTTCATAATGGGGATTGTACAGGACAACAGAAGGCGCTGGTAATGTTGGATTCCGGATGGTAAAATCCCGATGCTAAAACAGAAATCATTGATCTGTTAATTTCCATCTTAACATCTGGGTTACCACCTGGAATCCAGCTGTAACAACGCCTGCACATATATACCGTATTTTCAGGAACTAAGAAGCAATTGCAAAACGGATATACAAATAAGAAGAAAAGACGGTGATTGCAAAGAATAATCATGCTGCCAAATCCTTGTACGTTCAGTATGCTTGTGAGCTAACAATCACTTCAGTGTAGATAAGACAATATTTATTCCTTAGTTGAGAAAATGGCGCAAAGCTGACACTTATCCCTATTAAGTGAAAGATAAATATCACCTCTATGGCCTTTTATTATTTTTTATTTTTCTGTAAGAATACATCATATTCAAGTAGAAATCCAAACAAATCCTATAGGATGTACTCAAAGGTGTAAGAAACAGACTCTCATAGTTGCCTAATTCATCTTGTGAAGACTATTTTAATATAACGATCTTCCATTTGAGAATGTTTATAGAGAGCAATCTCCATATTTGTATATATCAGGTAAAACGTAGTGACTAACGTTATAACTGTCAAAGCTTCGTCAACAGCGAATAGTTATACCGAGCAAAAAATGGCAAGTGTAAAATAAAATGTAATTTTAATATATTTAAAGGCAATGCAATGTATACTTACTAAGTATGTACGTATATATGTATGCGTGTATTTATGTATGCATGTAAGTATATATGTAATATGTGTATTTAGCATGTATGCATGTATATATAAACAAGCAGACAGACAGATAGATAGATAGATAGATAGATAGATAGACAGATAGATAGATAGTA
>NC_068986.1:32455719-32456883 GCF_001194135.2 Octopus bimaculoides | reverse complement strand
TATATAAACAAGCAGACAGACAGATAGATAGATAGATAGATAGATAGATAGACAGATAGATAGATAGTAACTATATATAATACTAATACATATATTTCAAAACATTAAAATGTTTCAAAACATTAACATTCAAACTGAAGGCCTGTGGTATAAAGGTTACTTTGTTTGGTTCATCATCGATAGGTCGTGATTTCGATTCACGGTGACGCGTTGTGTCCTTGAGCAAGACACTATTTTTTCACGTTGCTCAATTTCACTCAACTGGCAAAAATGAGATGTACCTGTAATTGAAAGGCCCAGCCTTGTTAGATTCTGTATCACGTTGAATCTCTCTGAGAACTACGTGAAGTGTATGTGTGTCCTGCTACTAAAACAAAAATGGTGCTGTAGAGCCTTGTAATGAACGGTCATAAGAGGTGACCATCATAAGACACCAGTCATTCCGGCGGAGCGTGTAGGTCGATTACATTGACCCTTGTGCTCAACTGGTGCTTATTTTTTCGACCCTGAAAGGAATTAAAGGTAAACCTGAACTCGGCAGAATTTGAACTCAGAACATAAACACAGACGAAAGGCCGCTCCTCGTTTCAAGTTTTGACACAAGGCCAGAAATTTTGGCGGAAGGGGTAAGTCGATTCCATTGACCCCAGTACTCAAATGGTACTTATTTTATCGGCAGCGAAAGGATAAAAGGCAAAGTTTACTTATGCGGAATTTGAACTCAGAACATTTTGCCCGGCGAGCTAACAATTCTATCAGCTCACCGCCTTTTTATAATACATATATTTTGACAAGCTCATAATCGATCTCACTCGCATTTAGATGATTGAACTGGTTAACTACTATTATCCATTAATAAGTACAGCATATACTTTAATTCTTCCTCTCCAAAGACGTCTTAGTTTGCTTTCATACAGAAAACTTCTTCCGCTCAGAGATGCACCATACCCGTAGCTATACTAGAAAACGCTATAAGAGACATTGTGTGCAAATTATTACTGCTTTATTTTTATATCTTTTACCCCAACAACTCCATTGTAACTATTCTACGGTCAAGCACCAAAGTGATACTACATGTTTTGCTTGTTTATTCTTTCATTCTAACACTAACACACAGCACACACACACATACATACACGTATATATATATATATATATATATAT
>NC_068986.1:32453883-32454513 GCF_001194135.2 Octopus bimaculoides | reverse complement strand
TATATATACATATATATATATATACATACATACATACATACATACATACATACATACATACATACATACATACATACATATATATATATACATATATATATTTATATATATATATATATATATACATATATATTTACATATTCATATACATATATATTTCTTCCCAAAGCAACAAGTGATGTGTCTATATATGACATATCTGCGAGTTTTAAAACATTACCATATTTGTTCTAACTCTTACATTTCCATGGCAACAACAATAGTGAATTGCATGCATATTCCAGTATAATCCTTATCCAAAGGTCAAAGGCTGATGCAATACATCCATAAAGTATGATATAAGATTCATTGTGTAAGTATCCATGATATCTTAATATTTCAACATTTATGATACACAATATATATTTGTATGTGTTTGTGTTTTTATATACATTATATGCATTTATGAAATTAAATATCTACAGATATCATATCTTCATTTATGCATTATATGTGTGTATGAGCGCGCGCGCGTATGTACGTAGATACATATATATGTTCGGGGTGGGGGTATATAGACATATATATAAATATATATATAAATATATATATGCATACATGTACATATACATACAAATATACATATATATA
>NC_068986.1:32451929-32453463 GCF_001194135.2 Octopus bimaculoides | reverse complement strand
TTTTTCTCGTTCATACATAACTATATATGGAAGTGCTTAGTATCGAGTATGCAATTACGGTATATTAAGGAACACGCATACTTGCATGCAAAATTTATCGGTAGCATTTCGACATTATAAACACGAACTCACAGAAACCATCCCGCTGTGATATGGTTATTTACACATCAATAGGGTCTATTAAGCACATAATTGCACCTACACATACATACATACATGCATACATACATACAAGCATGCATGCATACATACGTACATGCATACGTACATACATACATAGATACATTCATATGCACACACACAGATAATCACACACACACAAACACATAACTCGAAACCACCTGGTTTCTGATTGAGTCCCTCCGAATGGCCAAGTATCTTCTATAGCTTCGGACAGTAGGTTTGTCGAAACATCTTGTAACACAGCGGTTCGGCAAAAGAATCGATACAATAATTACAAGACGTTTAAAAATAATAAATATTAGGATCGATGAAACCCTTGAAGGCGCTGCGCCCCGATGGGAGCTGTCTAACGACTGTAATAAATAAAATGTGAAAGGAATATATATCTTTTGTTCATTGTAGTCATTAGACTGCGGCCATGCTAGGGCACACCCACTACTTCCGTGAAGAATTTTAAGACGAATGAATCGACCCCAGTAATTTTTTAAAATCTTTGTACTTATTCTGTCGAACTCATTGCCGAACCGCTAGTTTACAGGGACGTAAACACACCGTCATCCGTTGTCAAGCAGTCGTGGGGACAAATACGGAGACAAAGACACCCACACACATAGATATGTATGTATATATATAGGTGTGTGTGTGTGTGTGTGTTTATGTATATACGCATATACACATATACGACAGGCTTCTTTCAGTTTCCGTCTACCAAATCCACTCGCGAAGATTTTGGTCAGCTCGTGGTTATGGTAGCAGATACTTGTCCAATGTTTCACGCAGTGGGACTAAACCGAAAAATCACATGGGTCATCTTCCTCGTAGTGTCAACCACCACATTTGTAAAACCAACCCAAACATATTACTGGTGCAGAATGTGTATGCTCTAGTTAGACGAAGGGTTGAGAAGAGGATAAGCGGATTTCGAACTCAGAACGTAGAGGACAATGTCTAGTCAGCTAACTTTTCGGACATCCTGTTGCCCCTACAATCAGAAACGTACAGGAGTAGACGAACAAAATCTATACAAACGCATAGGGAGACATACATAGGAAATTCATTCACAGCGGCACATCACAAACATGCGCACATCAAACACAAAGATATCTACACTCACAGACAAGCATACGCACACAGACATGCATATGCAAGCACGCATATAGACGCACACACACAGACATGCATATGCAAGCAAGCATATAGACGCACGCACATGCGCATACATGCTCATACCGTACACCTACAAACACAAACTCATACATAAATTTACGTACATGCATATTCATCCAAACAGACATCCATACCAGTAAGCCACTTACGGTTATCATAATCTCAGCGTGTACGTGCATATATA
>NC_068986.1:32449597-32451243 GCF_001194135.2 Octopus bimaculoides | reverse complement strand
TGCCTACGTTAATGTCTCAGAATTCCTTTGATGTTGACTTCTGAAGCAGGTGCCTCTTTATCTATGTAATAAACGAGCGATTTATGGTGAAAATCTTCCGCAATTTCCTTCAAGCCGATTCATTCAAAGACAACGTTATCACCATGAAAGAGTTAAAGCAAAACAAGAGAAAGCCGTACAGGCCATACCCTCCCACCACCACCACCACCAGCCACATCACCATCATTGTCAGCGGCAGCAGCCGCAGCAGCAACAGCAGCAGCAGCAGCGACTCCAACAACATCAACGCGATCCCCACCACCATTGCCATCTGTAGGAACCTCACCAACCTCAACGACATAACCAGTACCACTACTAATACTACCACCACGACAAATAACACGACGACGACGACCACCACCACCACCATCACCATCGTTACCATTTCTGCCAGCATCACCACCGTCTGCTGCAGCAACGATCACCATCAACAACATGGACGCCATCAGCACCAGCACAACCCGTCGTAAAAGGCGAAGTGTTTGGTTTGATGTGAAACACAAGTGAAACTTGCTTTTGGTAGCTGGGAGAATACAGGGATGGTTGTTCTGTGGTGGAGGTAGCGGCGGTGATGATAACTGTTGTGATGATAACTGTTGTGATGATAACTGTTGTGATGATAACTGTTGTGATGATAATAGTGTTTGTAGTGCTGGTGGTGGTGGTGATGGTTATGGCAGAGATCGTCATAGTCGTCGTCGTCGTCGTATCAGGATTGGTAAGTGTGGAACCAGAAAGAAGAGGGGGGGGACACAGAAAGGAAGTAAGGAAGGAATTGGATGGATGAAGGAAGTAAGGAAGGATACAAGAAAAGAATGGAGATTTAACGTTTGTTTTTAGCAGACGATCGCTTAAATATTCTTCAGTTGTTTTGTACAAATGTTTATAATTATGTGTGCGTATATATATATATATATATATCTGTATATATGTATGCACACACACACACACACACACACACACACACACACACACTCACACACACACGCATAAATATATATAAGCGCGTGTGTGTGCGTGTGAGGAATGATCCTGAGTATATGATTATGTCTGTATGTGTCTGCATATTTGTGAATCATACTTATGTATATATATGCGTGTGTGTGTGTGTGTGTGTGTGTGTGCGTGTGTGTGTGTGTGCGTGTGTGCGTGTGTGTGTGTGTGTATGTGTGTGCGCGCGTGTGTGTATGTGTGTGTGCGTGCGTGTGTATTTATATATATATATACACAGACACGCACACACATATACGCATATATATGTATACATACTACATATTTCATGTATATTTGTCCTGCATACATAAACACATGCATACACACTGACACACATACATGTACAACGGAAGCCGCCTATTGTAACCACGGATTATGTTATCAAATGGTTATTATTATTTTCACATTTGCGTGTCCCAAAAAACGTTCAGGATATTGTATTTCTAATTCTTAAAGAAGCGGTTGATTCCTTATTGTCATCTAGATGGCTCAGTGATCACAATAAGCAGATATAATTTTTATATTTATGCATACGCATATATACATATACATATGTGTCTGCTTGTTTATATATATATGTGTGTATATATATATATATATATATATATATATAT
>NC_068986.1:32438894-32448843 GCF_001194135.2 Octopus bimaculoides | reverse complement strand
TGTGTGTGTGTGTGTGTGTGTGTGTGTGTGTGTGTGTCTCCTCAACATCGCTTGACAATCGATGCTGGTGTGTTTACGTCCCCGTAAACTAGCGGTTCTGCAAAAGAAACCGATAGAATAAGTACTAGGCGTACAAAGAATAAGTCCTGGGGTCGATTTGCTCGACTAAAGGCGGTGCTCCAACATGACCGCAGTCAAATGAATGAAACAAGTAAAAGAGTATGTGCACTTTTAAATTCTCTTTCAGGAAATACGATTTACAAAGAGAAAGCAAAATCGTTTAACAAATACCATTAAACAACCTATATTCAATTAATTTAATAGAACAAGATATAAAGGAAAGCAAAGAGACACAAAAACACACCAGTAGATAATCTACGTAAACCACATGAAGGAAATCCGTCATAATTAGGGAATGAAATAATACGTCATTTGTCATATGTGTCTGCCATTTCACATTTAGGGCCATCTATAGCATCTTTGTGTACCATCCCTCGAGCCAGTGTGATAGGTTCTTTGTCAGTGTCCATGTTTCACCGCCATATAATCGCACTGATTCGACACTTACAATGAACAGCTTAATTTTGATTCGCCTGGGCAATTTGGAGTTCCAGACCTTCTTTAGTTTTGTGACTGGCTGTCTATGTTTCTACCTTCCTGATCTTGATGTCTGCTTCCGAACTGCGCAACCAACCACCTAAGTACTGGAAGTTTTCAATAACATACAAATTCAACAACGAATGCCTTTATGGTGGCCAACCGAAAGTTAGCGAGATCTGGCAGAGATGGCTACGACTATCTGGTCACTGCCTGTGCCACCTTGAACTGGAAGAATCCAAATTAGCCTTGTGGAACCCACTTCTGGGGGATGTAAGAAGAAGAAAATCTCACCACGTTTATATCGACAAATTGATTGCAGACACTGGTCTGGAATGTATCCGGGAGTTCGAGGCAGTGATGTTGGACCAAAATGTCTGGATGGTGGACTTTGTTGCTGCGGCCCGGACTGGAATTAGACCATAATGAGAAGAATACGTCATCAGAAAATAACTCATGAAGTTGAACGTGACATCTTTTATACCTAAGAACTAAATAAGATAAAGAACCCTTGAATCAAAAGTCTCATCTCCAACACGAAATAACACATTCATGCTTGCCAATGTAAACATGGAAGTTTTACACTGGGCATTCAAGTATGACACGTTATCTGCGGCTGACCATGCATTTACAAGGCGTCATTACTTCACATAACAATACTAAACGCAAAAAACAATGAATAGAAAACACTAGTTGTTAACATAACTCTTTTTATCTGCTTCCCTCTCTCTTTCCCTCTCCCCTCTCTCTTCTCTCTCTCCCTCTCTCTCCCTCTCTCTCCCTCTCTCTCTCTCTCTCTTTCTCTCTCTCTCTCTCTCACTCTCTCTCTCACTCTTATGAACTTCCTCGGGTCCATCATGGTTGTTTTTTCTATTCTTCACTCTAGATTTCACTTAATTTGTGTTATTTTTTAGTGCATAAAAAAATCGTTGAAAATATAATTTCCAATTAAATAAAATACCAATTTTCAAGAATAGAATCAAATATAAACGTGTGTAATACCGATGAATATATAATAGTCTTATACACTAAATATAGTCATTCGTATATGTTAAATATACGCGCGTTTTCACCAGACAAGGAAATCTGTCTACACCGTAACTGAAACCTGTTATTAGATGTATTGTTGCATTCAAAAGACAAGTTCAAGTAGATCATTAGTGAGAATAAACTGTATACTACTTTTAAGTTTACTGAATACTTTGAAACTGATCTCATACCAAACTAGTTCAACCATAGACCAGATCCCTCCAGTCATTTCAACCTAATTTACTAGTGGTACTCGACTGAAATTTAGATTTGGAACCACATGTATTGGATACAAGTGATAGCTGTCACTTTTACAATTTATTTCACAACGACCTTATTACATGCATCCTCCAGTAGTTATGTTTTTCTAAAGTATTTTTTAATGGCTTCGTTACAAAAGGAAGGAGAGCAGTGTAACCCTTTCAAATACTGATATCACGAAAAACAGAGGCATAGCAAGAGAACATTGAGGAAGCAGTCACTTCCGGTTGCAAATGTAAAGGAGATTAGCATTTTCTCCGGCCAGTCATGCCTGTTAATTAAGGTGAGGTTTCTAAAATGGTTTCGGCTCCGGGCGCTGGAAATTTTTCCTACGTTGCTAAAAAATGTGAAGCAGTTATCAAGAGACCCGACAACGTGACCAGAAAACTTACAGAAAACCAAACTTCGCTAAAAGTACAGAAGAGCCGAATGGCGATATTAAACCAGAAGGTGGATTAAGTCAGCCATTATCGAGGCAGTCCTATCATGTCAAAAGTTATGAGATTTGAGAATACAAGTATCGAAATGATGAGCGTGAACAAATGAAAGTAGCTTTGCGAGGTCAGTCGAACTGTGAGAGATAGCAGTCAAATAATTCTCAATCCACACTCAGCTGTCGTAAAACAGAAGGACACGTAAGATAAGTTAGTCCTAGATGCCTCTAAAACAGGATGGTCATATTACGAATGACTTTGGTTAAGCTCAAGTCTATCAGAGCTCACCTGAGACTAAACAACAAAAGCAACAATATTAAAAGAAGGGAAAGACTTTTGTCGCTTTTAGATCTTTCTTCCTAACATTTTTAACAGACTCAAGTAACAGCAGAGTGACACCATTTCCGTATTTCGTGTTGATGCTTAAGTGATCTTAGAGTGATAGGTTTGTCGGAGTCGAACGCCTGTCGGCAGACCCTTTTTCTTTGGTGTGAGAAAGCACTTGTTTAATCAATACAAACTCTTTTCTGCTACTAAATTAGTAAACTTATCACTAGCACACTGCACTTCTTTATCATTTAAGGACCTTCGCTATAGACGAAGCATATCACTAATGTTTGTTTTCGATCCTTCGAAGGCTTGATTGACAGTCCGGCATGTTATTGGTTCCACAAAACAGCAACACTTTTGCGTCTAGCTAATCTTGCTGACTCCTCGTGTTGAACTGAAAAGAAAAGGAGCATGTGTGATAGAGAAATGTAGAGAAGACGAGAGAAAGAGAGAGAAGGAAAGAGAGAGAGAGAATGAGAGAGAGAGAGAGAGAGAGAGAGAGAAAGACAGACAGACGGGGAGCGAAAGAGGGCGAAAAGCAAGAGAGTGAATAAAGATATGTTTGACAGGTTGTAATAGCCGAGTGACACAAACGCAGAGGAAGAGAAAGGAGGAGAGTAATTGAGTGATCAGAGTTTATGCTTCTCACCTACAAACAAATAATAAACGACTATGCTATACACACACACACAAATATACATATACAGACATACATATATATGTATACACACATATATATATATATATATATATCCATATATATATATATGTAAATATATATATATATATGTATATATATATATGTATATATATATATATATATATATATATATCCATATATATATATATGTAAATATATATATATATATGCATATGTGTGTATATACACATACACACACAAACACACACAAATATAGGAGAGCTGCGTGTGTTGTCGATTTGATTGACCCCAGCAGTTGTAAATATTTACATCTTAAGACATCTAATTCCATGTCAATCACCTTCTGTTTAAAGACTCGCCTTAAATTCTTACCTTGCTCATCTCACCACCCATTACACATTTCCTTGTCTGTTCCGTTTGATAATGATAATAATAACAATAAAAACACAATAAACAAAATAAACCCAAGGGAAATAACTCAAGTGGGCAAATATACCGTTTGATGTAAGCGTTCGTTTTTCTTTCTTTCTGTTTTCATTTGTTTCTTCTGCTTTTTTTTTTTTTGTTATTTTGGTTTAGTCTTTTACTTGTAATAGGATTTCACTGCTTTTTGCGAATGTGGTTGTTGTTTTACATTGAGATACCGATTTGTTACTGTTGTTGTTCTTGTTGTTGTCAACATCACTGTTATTGCTGTTATTGCTTATGATAGTCGCTGTTCTATCGTTTTTTCTTTCATTCGTATTGCCACAGCGATATCACACTGTTCTTACGTTCACTACCGTCGCTTTTGAAGCATTTGTTTTTCGTCTTTATTGCTATTTCACATTTTGCTACGTCATTGTTTCTCACACCATTCTCGATTGTATCCACACTGTTTAATACAAGGCACTGTTAAATACAGGTTTCGGGTTCAGTCATAATTCTCGGCAACTCCAGGAAATTCTACTATGACTGCGGTCGTTAGGAGCATATTTTGAAGACAGGGCATGGCGTCGTGGTTAGGTAGTTTGCTTTCAAATCACTCAGGTTTCGGGTCCGACCACAATAAATATAACGGATTAGCAAAGAACTATATCGGAATGACAAGCAACTTATTCAAGGAAAGGTATACACAACATCTGGCGTTATTCAGAGACAACAATAAAAAAAATGCAACATCCGTCAAACATGATATGGACATTGAAAGAAGCTCCTAGATAGAATGGAAAATTATTGCCAAAGCCAGAAAATATAGAGGACGGGGTACCAAATGTGAACTCTGTATTACTGAAAAATTAAACATTATACAAGCAACAGATAACATCCTAAACATTAGAGATGAAACCATCTCTTCCTACATACACAAGCAATATTTTGCACTCAAATACTTCACACACGAGCTACCATCTGTGACGATAATCCCACAAGGGTAGCTCCTTTCCTGAACACACATAGCACACAAACTCAACACACAGACGAAATATGCCCCAATGACGAAATACCTCAGCACCCAAGTATAAAAACATCACACCCAAATCATAAAGAAAATATTTCAAACAAATTGACCGCACAAAAACTTGCCCCAAAGACAAATAGATCCAAAGGGGACAAACATTCAGAAGATGCCACCCACGAGTAACGTCCATTCATTGTTTTATTGACGTAAATTCACAAGAATATCCGCGAACTAAACACGGTTGTGTTTTCCAAATTCGCGGCGAACGTCTCTCCATGTGATCGGTTTGAAATATTGTTAAGATACGAGGATATTTTCCTACTTTTCTTAATATGAAACCAATGGTATTCACAATTAAAAAAATTATGTCCATCAATGCGGTGTTGAGCACTCATTTTCATCGTTCGTCCTTTACGTATACACACACACACGTATACATACATACATACATACATACATACATACATACATACATACATACATACATAATTACACTAGCCCTTCAATGCGCTATTTCGACCTGCCTTGACATGTGACAGAAACCGCCTTGCTGCACTTCCTTGTTACACAGACTTTCATTTCTGAATTTTATTTTATTTTATCCATTTATTCTTTCATTCATTTATTTATTTAGTTATTTATATATGGAGGTTATTTCGTTATTTTCTTATGTATTTTCCTTAGATTCACGTTTCAAATTCAATGGCCAATCTTTAATGATAACCATTTTGTGTGAAGAAGGGAATTGCAAAACAACTTTACGTAACACACAACCCTGTTATTAAGTTTTTTGTTTGTTTGGGCTTTTTATATAGTTTTATTTCTTCTCTTTACATATATGTATGTGGATATGTAAGCGTGTGTCTCTGTTACTATTTGGTATGTCATTATTCTTTTATTAAACATTGTCTTCTTCTTCTCCTTCTTCTTCTTCTTCTTCTTCTTCTTCTTCTTCTTCTTCTTCTTCTTCTTCTTCTTCTTCTTCATCATCATCATCATCATCATCTTCTTAATCTTCTTCATCTTCTTCTGCTTCGTATTATTATCATTATTATTATTATTATTATTATTATTATTATTATTATTATTATTATTATTATTATTATTATTAATATTACTATTATTATTATTATTATCATCATCATTATAGCTGCTGTTCTTGCTATTATTATTATTATTATTATTATTATTATTATTATTATTATTATTATTATTATTATTATTATTAGCGTAGGTGTTATTGTTATTCTAGTTGTTGTATAGTTTCAATATTTACTATTATTATTGTCATTATTATTGTTATTTTTATAGTTGTTATTGTTGTTTCGTCGTCATCATTATCATGAACATCATCGCCACCATCATCACCATCATCATCATCATCATCAACATCATCATCATCCTTACATTACCATTTCCTTACAAAGTATCACGCCCCCTTATTCAACATTAACAACGCCATCTTGTATATTATGATAATCTGAATTGTAGATAAGCTGCAAAATAACATGCTAAAACAAAGACGATACCACAAAGCACCAACACCACCAACATCTCAACTACCACCATTAACTCCAACTACCCCACTTCACAAAAAAAATCCCCGTACTCCTTAATATACACATGCTATTTCATTAGCAGTCAGTAATAGAAGTTGTAACTAATAATTAATTAAATTAATTTTCTTTTTGTACAAACAAAAAGGAAAAAAGTGGATAATGAAATTTTCGTTTTTCCATTTTACATCAACAAAGAATTTCGCTGTTTATTTGCATTTTCCTTTCATTAACATACTAATTTATATAACAGTGTTTGACCACATTCCTTGTTTCATTTCTTCCATTAATACTTTTGTAAGGTAGTAATCGTTTGCTTTTTCGCGAGCATGCGTTTGTGTAGGTGTATAGACGTTTGTATGTTTACCTTGGGGTGATGAAAAGTTCCTGACCTTGGGTAAAAGAAAATGCAAGAAGGACCAGTTAATTATGATTTTATTCTACATATTTCCCTCTCAAATTCACACAGTTATTGCAGCAGTGCTTCAGTTTTTCTAAGCCCCGTAAAAAGTACTCGGAAGGTTGGGCCTCCAACCAGGCCTCCGAATCGGAGTGAAATTTCTATCTCTTGAAATGTTTATTTTTTGGTTTTTCAGATGTGGAAAGGGGTGAGAGTTGGAGGGGAACAAATCAGGAGAGTAAGGTGGGTGGCCTACCAATTCAAAGTCAGTCACATATTTTCATATATTTTCCGTAGAGTTTCATGTGCTGTGTGCTCCAGTGCATTGTCCTGCAAAAGCAGGACACACAGCTCAGCATTTCACGCGTTTCTGCCTCAAAGCTTCAAGCACGTCGTCCAACAGAGACGTGTAGTATTCTGCATTCATGGTGCGTCCCTTACCAGTTCCTGTTATTTACAGTTGCAATGTGTTGAACTTGAATATGAGCGAAATATGAGCGAAATAAGGAAGAATCACAGGAAAGTCTGACTTGTAATAAGATGCAACACCCAAAGGCAGACTCAGATTGTCTTTACCTACCGAGAGCTCAAGGAGATCGAGGCTTGATCCAATTTGAAATCTCCTATGAAACCACCACAACTGGACTGGCAAAATATCTTGAAACATCTAATGACCAGATGCTAAAGCTCATTGAAAACCATGAAAGACGTAAGAAGTTTCATTCTGTTATGAAAGAAAGCAACAAATTTTCAAGTGAGTTTATGCATTATATGTATGTGCATGTGTGTGTGTATGTGTGTATGTGCGAGTATATATATATATATATATATATATATATACAGACACACATATACATATAACATTGTTGTTAATATATGGAAGAACATATCAGTTAAGGGAAGAAAACAATGGGGAAAGTACGCATGCGTATTTTGTGTGTATGTTCGAAAGTGTGTGTGTGTGTGTGTGTGTGTGTGTATATGTGTGTGTGTGTGTGTGATGGAAGTGCAACTGTAGTTGGAAAGAAGTTGAAATCAATAGCAAAGCAAAATGCTGTTGAACAAATTTGCTGATAAAGTGGGGACAAAAACCTATGCATGGGAAATATGTGGTCCCGGAGGGTTCAAATCGATTACATCGATCCCAGTGTTCAACTGATACTTACTTCAGCGACCCCGAAAGGATGAGAGACAAAGTTAGCCCCGGCAGCATTCGAACTCAGAACATAAAGACAGAGGAAACGTCGCGTGCTAACGATTCTGACAGCTCGCTGCCTTTAATAATAATAATAATAATAATATAATAATAATAATAATAATTATAATAATAATAATAATAATAATAATAATGATGATAATAACAATTATAATAATAATATTAATAATGATAATAATAGTTATGGCGTTAGTTCACTTATTGTTCTTCCTCGTTATAGGAAGGTCGAAAATATATAATAAATTTCCATGATATTATGGAAAAATGTGTATCGAATTCAATCAGATACTGAAATTGATCGATCAATAAAGACATTTTGAACTCATTACATGTATGTGTAAGTGTGTGCGTATGTGCGTGTAAATATATATATATATATATATATATATATATATATATATATATATATATATATATATATATATACATATAACATTATTGTTAATGTATGGAAGAACATATCATTTAAGGGTAGAAAACAGTGGTGAAAGTACGCATGTGTACTTTTGTATGTATGTTCGAAAGTGTGTGTGTGTGTGTGTGTGTGTGTGTGTGTGTGTGTATGTGTGTGTGTGTGAATATATATACATAAATGAATATGTATGTACTTCTACTTAGATAGATAGATAGATAGATAGATAGATAGATAAGATAGATATATGCTGTTGTGTTACAAGGGGTTTTTCTCTTCCTATACTCGTGTAAGAATGAGTCATCGTTTTTTTATGCATGTATTGTGCAATAAACCATAACATTATACAATATATTTTACTTCAATTTGATTATTACTTACAGTGAAAAAGTTGGGCTATGTTCATGACCTTTTGAGGGCTTCCTAAGTTCGATGACCTTTGCAGTTTGAGGTAAATATACAAATAACAGGGGCTGGTTAGACAAATCAACAGAATGGGAGTTTTTCCTACCCGTGACTCTTCTTCTGTCTCTGTCCTCTTCCTTTCTTAGCTCTGCCGATGACTCGTTCAGTCATGCTTCTCTCGAGCTCTACTTCCAACCGATGGTTCGTTTCTTCACAGTTTTTTTTTTTCACCTTTCGTTCTAACTTTCCATCTTTAATTTCCGTTTCCAGTCCTTTCGGACATTTTGCTTGACTTACTCATGCACACGTCTTGTCCTATCCGTTTCAGATTTGTACAGCCCTTATTTTTATACATATATTTTTTGTTTATTGTATATTTTATTTTGTTTGTGTATCTATACTCATACCGTTACCTTTAAAAGACGCACCGTTTACCCCAACTTGGGTAAGCCGACTTGCCAACAATATTTACCAGTACCGCCATCCCAATCGTCATTTTTTATCTGCAACCTCATAAAATAATAATAATAATAATAATAATAATAATAATAATAATAATAATAATAATAATAATAATAATAATAACAACAACAACAACAAGAGCACTCAGAGAGAGCAAACCTCCACTCATGTTTCTTTATTTTGGCACTACGGCCACAACACAGAGGGGACAACAAAGACAGACACAACACCTCAGTGGGAAATAAAAAAGATAAAACGAATGAAAATGAGATGTTATATAAAAATGAAAAATGAGATGGCTGCATGGGCCCCACTCCCATGCAGTATCATTTGAACGTTTATATAAACTATTTACAATCGTTCTATTATCTTATTGTTTTTTCTTAATCTCGTTTTTCCTCTTTTTTTTTAAATGAAACAATTTTAATTTTTCTTTCTTTCTTCAATAAAACAATTTTACTTACTCTTTTTCCTTTTTAATATCTCATGAAAGGTTCTAAATCTTTTAGCTCCACTACTGGTGGCAATTCATCGAACTCCACCATCACTCCTGGCGGGTCAGTCTCTTCCCCACACGTGTCTTTTAGTCCGTTGTAGGTGTCCCTGTCAACCACAATGGCCTTCACATTCTCGGAATACACATCCGTGGGCAACTTTACTCTATCTGTTGTTCCCTCTGGGGGCACCTCACCTTCATGTGGCCCTTTTCCCCACATGTATAACATATAGGCGGCCTGCCCTCCACCAC
>NC_068986.1:32438106-32438884 GCF_001194135.2 Octopus bimaculoides | reverse complement strand
TAACATATAGGCGGCCTGCCCTCCACCACCACTTTCAATCTTACGTCATCGGGCAGCACTATCTCTTCGACAATTCTGTTTAGGTCTTCCGCTGTTGCTTGATCGGTTATCTCTATTCCGTATCCCCAGTAGTTAACTATTTGGGTTCTTCTGGCATTCAGTATCTTGGACTCCTCATTCATGTCATACAGAGAAAAACATGAACAGTCAATAAAAGTGAGGAACGAACGCAGAGACCATCAACTAGCAGGGAGGAAGGAGAACAGAAGAGGGAGGAAAATGAAGAAGAGATGATAGCAACACCGAGTGAGAGAGACAGACAGAGATGGAAATTCCAGCGGCAGAGGAGAGGTGGTATTGCTGGTGGTGGTGGTGGTAGTGGTGGTGGTGGTGGTGGTGGTGGTGGTGGTGGTGAAGACGATGATGATGATGATGATGATGATGATGACGACGATGATGGTGATGACTATCACCATGATAATAATTAGGAGGAGGAGAGGGCGTAGGACGAGGCTGATGATGGCTGTGGTGCTGGAGCTGCTTGCTGCTGCTGCTGTTGCTGTTATTGATAACAGTTGTTGCAAGAAGACAATACGCTGCAACAACAGCAACAACAACAACTTAACAAAACAAGACAAACAATAAAACAAACGAATATCGTTAGATTATGAACAACAACTTTGTCTGCCTATGACTCTCTCTCTCGCCCACTGTTTCACCCATTCTCTCTCTCTCTCTCTCTCTCTCTCTCTCTCTCTCTCTCTCTCTCTCTCTCTCT
>NC_068986.1:32433859-32435140 GCF_001194135.2 Octopus bimaculoides | reverse complement strand
TATATATATATATATATATATGCGATTATACATCTATGCCCATATATTCAAATTTAATTATATATATCTATATAAATAGATGTAAATGTATATATATATACCATTTTGAATCCATATCTAATTATATATACCTATGAATGTATAGACATATATGTGTGTGGGGTAGTGGGTGTGTGTGTGTCTGTGTATACACATGCATATATAATAGATATATACGGGCGCGTATGAAAGTAATCATAAAGAGGATTTGGACAAAAGATCATTGTACTTCAGATCGATATTATAGATATATGTATACACACACACACACACACACACACATATGTATGTGTATGCGTGTGTGTGTGTGTGTGTCTGCGTTTGTGCTGAGAGAGAAAAGAAAGTAGAAGAGACAGAGAGAGAGGACAGAGACAGACAAAAGGAAAAGATGAACGTAGAGAGATAGAGAGAGAGAGAGGGGGGGATGACATTGGAAATCAAGTGAAAAGTACAGTATTACACAAATATGCATTAACCCAATCGACCAGTTTGCAGCGATGTCGCACGTGAGATGACCCGACACAGACCTACCAGGTTTCAATTACAAGTGAATATTGACAGACCAACCTAAAACCCAATTAGAGTAGTTACACTGCTATTTAGATCTAATTTCGTGAACAAGACATACACAGTATTATGTTTGCTTGTAATATTACAAAAGAACACTCAATACGTCTCGTAGAGTAGAGGATTTATTATTGGAAAAGTAGTCCACTTTAACAGTCACGAACAATCACACACACATAGACATATACGCACATATAGTCAAGCATCATATGTATTTGTGTTTGTATGTATCTGTATATGCATATTATGCGTGTATATATGTATATATACGAGGGTAATCCCAGATGTAAGGTCTCTAAAGCGCTGGGGACGCAGAGAAACTGGGAGTGCGGCTCTTGGCAACACTGTTGTGTCTGTTGTGGATGTGCCTGTGCCTGTGCCTGTGCCTGCCACTGCGCGCCCCTCGCTTCCACGCTCAGTCTTGGCTGGACAGTCGAATCTGATGGAGCTCCCGATTGACGCTACTGCTAAGAGTGAAGTTCGTGAAGATATTCGGTTTTTGAATGCAAAAGGAATTAAACCGATTCAAATTCATCGGCAATTAAGGGAAGTGTATGGTGAGTCGTGTATTGCTGTCAAAAACGTCCGCAAGTGGTGTAGGGTGTTTGCAGTTGGTCGTACTGAAATTCTCGACGAAGAAAGACGTAGGCAAGCATCAATTTCTGACCTGAGACA
>NC_068986.1:32429820-32433511 GCF_001194135.2 Octopus bimaculoides | reverse complement strand
TGTGTGTGTGTGTGTGTATGTATATTGTTGTGTGTGGGGAAATTTAATCTCTTTTAATGCCGTAGTATTTAACACTCTCACCGGTAAAATTTCAACTCATTTATTTATTTCCCTAAAATTTTCATTGTGCCTCGCAACATTTTCAATAGTCGTTGACTCTGTCCGTTATCCGAGCTGCATTCTTTTTGTTTGTGTGTGGAGACTTTACCGGTCAGTGTGTTAAATAATAAGGCACTAAAAGAGAATGGCTCTCCCCAGAAACAACAAAATATGCTTTAGCCACGAACTCGCATAAAGAATCTTGGAAACCAAATCCCAAAACGAAGTGTATATATATATATATATATATATACACAGTATAAGATAGATAGATAGATAGATAGATAGATAGATAGATAGATAGATAGATAGATAGATAGATAGATAGATAGATAGATAGAGTGGGAATGAGAAGAGAGATGACGGAAAAAAGATTGTAACTTCGATTGCAGGAAACCGTATAGCTGTGATAACTACCGTATACGCACACGCGGGCGCGCGCACACACACACACACACACACACACACACACACACACACACACACACACACATACACACGCAGATACAGACAAACACACATTTATACACACACACACGTACACTTACAACCACACCCCCACGCACACACACATACATACATATGTGTACGCACATACGTTGCTTTACGTGGAACGAATGAGAAAGGCGTTCTCAATACCAATTGTAGTGCATATGATTTGTTTTTATTGAAACAAAATGTCAGTTTGTCTAGCCGGGCGAGCTCTATAAATGCATTCGTCAAGTCCTTTCTGAACTTGTCAAGTACATGAGCGCACACGCCGTAGGATATGGTTACGCCGTCATCTCTGTATATTCCTATGTTTGTCTTGGTTAGTATTTTGACTATTTGATCTAGGATGTATAGTCCTACATATTCAAATGTTATTTGCTCCGTCATAGGTTCCTATGGTAACATCAAAGAAGTCAGTATCGTCTTCTTGACTCAGACTGTGGTATTATAGAACAGCAATGGTTCCTGCCTATATATGAGAGCGTTTACGTCTTCATCACTGATTTCAGTGAATATTTTGACGAAGTCTAAATGTTTTAGTGTCTTCGAGTTGACTTCTGATATTTGCAACCATATCAGTTTCGATATGGACGTATCTCAATGGTAGAAACTAATTAGATGTATATTTATGCATATTTATTGCATGATATTTGGCAAAAACTGAAAAGAGAGACATGGAAGTTAACAGAGATTTATAGAAAGTTTGCTACAAATATTTGATATTTCGTAGAAATTAATAAGATTCATTTCAGATCAATCATAGTGGTAGGTAAATTTAATTTGGAATTCAGATTTATATTGTTTTAAATTACTCGAGTAGATCTTCTTTTGATGTTTCATAGCAAGTTACTTTTTGTTCCAGCTATTCTGTGTGTGTATGTGCGTGAGAGAGAGGGAGAGAGAAGTTAGTGAGTGAGTGAGTGAATGAATGAGTGGGTGAGTGATTGAGTGAGTGAATGAGTGAGTGAGTGAGTGAGTGAGTGGGTGAGTGAGTGAGTGAGTGAGTGAGTGAGTGAGTGAGTGAGTGAGTGAGTGAGAGGTGAGTGAGTGAGGGGTGAGTGAGTGTGCTTGAATGTACTCGCGATCTTTAAAATAAGCATCGTTAACACCGACCTGCTATATTCGCTGATTTTGACTAGAATTTTGGGTTCCAGAGAATGCAATTACACTCATTGTAGCATCTGCAGGTATAGTACATAAGAGTGTGCCAGTGGTGTAGAGAACAGGTAAGGCCAATGCCATATTAAGAATACAATCTTCGGCCGATCCTCATTCAATTAATTATGTTTGTTACTAAGCTTCGAAAAGGGATAAGCGTCGCAGTATTTATTGTTCCCTTCTTTGAAGTATAGTTTTCCATTGGTCACTCCATATATGTCCTCTTGTATTTGTAGCGATTCTCGGTGGGTCGATGAATTACCCTCGTACTTTCGTTTAGTAGTTCCCCCAATTCTTTTCTCTTACTCATTGTGTGTGCGCGTGTGTAATATATATATATATATATATATATATATATATATATATATATATATATATACAGAGAGAGAGAGAGGGGGGGAGAGGAGTAGAGACAGGCAGACAGGGATAGATAAATAGATAGATAGGTAGATAGATAGATAGATAGATAGATAGGTACATAGATAGATAATGTACCAAAGTATGAAGAAGTTATTTTTTGAGTGAGAAGGTAACTGATGGCTTAGACGAAGGTAGAGATATTGGGTGCATCTTATAATTGATCTTCCGTCGGTTTCGATGATGAATATTCCAGTTTTCTAATCAGTTGAACTAGTTGCAAGTTATGTTAATATGTGAATGCCATGGTATTTAACAGACAAGGTGACACAATATGGTATTTGTTCTATCTCTTACAGTTCTTAGTGTTGCGTTAATCTACCAAACTAAATTAGAAATTTTTTTAGTTTTTAATCGACTCCTAAAGAACGGAATAGTTGAACTTTTAGAGTGCGTCGGACAAAATTTTTAGCGGCATTTCTTCCAGCTCTTTGCGTTCTCAGTTCAAATCTCGCCGATGTCAATTTGACCTCCATTGCTTCGAGGTCGATAAAAGAGCATACCATTCTAGTACCGGGGTCAATGTTATCGACTTGTCCCTTCCTTCAGCTATCTCTAGCATTGAACCCTACAATGAACCAGCCTCCCATTCAGAGGGATTTTTGCGCCATGGAAACCGGTTAACCGGCCTTATAAGTCCTAGAGCTAAATTAGTTTTTTCTCTTAAATATGTGGAAAGTTGACCTCAGAGTGCGCAGTATCGCAATAAATATCAATATTTTTTTTTATATTTGAAACTCTAAAGACTGACAATTCGCCATCTATGCTAATTAAAGTAAAGTGTTATTTTAAAACGACTTTGTTTCTGTTTCTGAAATATCCAGAGAGTATTAGCTGGTTGATGCGGGGCGTGAGGCTGCCGCTGGTTCAGATACCAAACAAGTCAAAAGTGCTGCCATTTTTTTTCAATCTTAATTCTAATTCAAAGTCAAACACAATAAATAAAAGACCCAGTTTTCGGGCATTATTGTAAAACTGTCGTGTACATGATACTCATCCAAGATTATGTTTTAGTTTACGCATTTGAATGTATTTCTGTTGCGTTTCTGTTTGTGAGGTGGATTTCAGGATAAATATGTTATTATAGGGGTATGTGCATATATGAGGTAAATGTGTATCGGTTTCCATTTTCTCTGAAGAAATTAACTCTCACTCCATTGAACAGAATATTTTATACTTTGCCTGAAATAAGGATTTGCACGGAACGTCTTACATACATTACATCAGCGGTAGAAATACACACACAGACAAGCAAACACACACACATACACATACACACACATATAAACACATACATACATTTATACAACGTTTGCTCACGCACATATATATATATATGCATATATATACATATATATATATATATATATATACATTTTTATATGCATATATATATATATATATATATATATATACATATGTATCTTATGTAAGTATACATGTATGTACGTATATATGTGTATATATATATTTATATATACAATGTATTATGTATATATATATATATATATATATATATATATAT
>NC_068986.1:32428280-32429641 GCF_001194135.2 Octopus bimaculoides | reverse complement strand
ATATATATATATATATATATATATATATATATACATATATATATGTGTATACATATATGTGTGTATATATATATATATATATTTATATGTATATACGCACACACATAATTACAAATACAAATAATTGTTCGAAAAAATATTTCCTATATTATCAAAGAAAGGATGTAAAAAATATCTACGCTGTACACACTGAAACATATGTACAGGTACACTGACACACACATCCACACACACACACACACACACACATATATTTATATAAGCATATATAGAACCATACTCACTTAGACGCACACATATACACATGTATCTGTATACACACGCATGCAAATATACACATGTACATAGATACGTATTCGTTATACACATACATACGAACACACGTACACAGACTCATATGTAACTATATACGCATACATACATTCTCAGATATAATCTGCTACACACAAATGTATGCTTGCCTGTGTGATGGAATTATTGTTTATGCGTGTATCTGAGTGAGTGTATGTGTGCATGGGTGTGGGTGTGTGTGCGTGTGTGTATGTGTGTACATGAATATGAATTTCATAGAAGTACTTTCACTTCCGCCAAGAACATCATAAAGCGTATATTTTCTTATACAATTATCCAAACTAACACATTATTTTCACGGCTCGAGGTTCTTCAAATCTCAGGAATTTTCCAGAAGGAAAAAATATTGTTGCAGAAAAGAATTTGAAAGAAATCCTAAAACAAGAATTATATAAAGAAATGAATGAAAATATTTAACAACACCTCAGTATGAAAAACTTGTATAATTTTACACTAGAATAGAATTTATGTCTGTGAATTGTAATTTTTTTCTATTCAATTCTCTTTGATTTTGTTTTTTAAGAACCATTCGTTTCGTTTTTAATATGTAAATGCTGTCTTATATGTTAAGAGTAGAATAAAGACGAGTGTAGTGATGTTTATGCCTTTCTGTTAATATATATATATATATATATATATATATAGGTGCAGGAGTGGGTGTGTGGTAAGAATCTTGCTTCCAAACCACATGGTTCCGGGTTCTGTGCCATTGCGTGACCAATGGCTTCGCGTCAATATGTATGTATCTATGTATGTATGTATTTATTTATCTATCTATCTCTCTTTACTCTCTTTTACTTCTTTCAGTCATTTGACTGCGGCCATGCTGGAGCACCGCCTTTAGTTGAGCAAATCGACCCCATGACTTATTCTTTGTAAGCCTAGTACTTATTCTATCGGTCACTTTTGCCGAACCGCTAAGTTACGGGGAGGTAAACATACCAGTACCGGTTGTCATGCGATGTTGGTGGGGGGGGGACAAACACAGACTCACAAATATATCCACACAC
>NC_068986.1:32426019-32426950 GCF_001194135.2 Octopus bimaculoides | reverse complement strand
ATATATATACATATATATATATATATATAATAAAATCTGAAAGTTTGCACCGTCGTTAAAAGAGTCCTTTAATTTTTGTTAGAAATGTGGAAAATCTAAAACACATGCACATCGTTAGGACTCTGAGATATTAGTACCGTAAATAGTACCAAATTTGTTGTTATTGCTTATTCAGATGATATATTCAGTATTTTTCTCTTGTATCCGAACACGCTCACATTTATACCGTCACATATAAAAATATATCGATATGTGTCTTTGAGTGTATGTTTTCATTTCCGTTGTAGTTGCTAGCCCTAGAAAAATTCAGATTGAATTGTTCTATGATAAAATTCGTTCAAGTTGTGGCCTTCCGGAGTTATATTTATTGAGGACCTCATATCCCATTTGCTTCCTGGGTTGATTTCTTTGTAACCATGGTGTGATTTGAGGGAGATCGTGATACTCTTTCTAGCATTCAAGGGACCAAGCGAACACTTCTTCTTTGGCTAGCCAAGCCAAATGTTCTCGTGTATGTGTGTGTTTATGTGTGCTTGTATGTGTGTTTCTGTGTCTGTGTGTTTGTGTGTGTGATACTATGTCTGGATGGGATTTGTGAGTGTGTATGTGTATGCAGAAATCGTTTTGTATTTCACATTTAAATTTGCTAAAAAGCTGGCGTATTGCAAAACAAACAAGACAGGATTACTGTTTGTTTCCATTTATTGTTTAATAACATATATTGGCAGCTTTTCGGCCAAATAACTTCTTAACATCAATCTGATCAATAACAAATATAGCAATGTGACGTGTGGAATGTGAAGCCGGGAAAACAAACATACTTTTATGGAAGATATGCTATAAAACACATGCAGATATGTGTCAATATGTATGCACATATGTATGAGGATATACATATATATGTATATATATATATATATGTATATATATA
>NC_068986.1:32422138-32425813 GCF_001194135.2 Octopus bimaculoides | reverse complement strand
ATATATTGGCAGCTTTTCGGCCAAATAACTTCTTAACATCAATCTGATCAATAACAAATATAGCAATGTGACGTGTGGAATGTGAAGCCGGGAAAACAAACATACTTTTATGGAAGATATGCTATAAAACACATGCAGATATGTGTCAATATGTATGCACATATGTATGAGGATATACATATATATGTATATATATATATATATGTTACATACGCACACATGCGCATATTTTATTTCTGTGTGTGTGGGGAGGTGTGAATGTGTGTTAAGTCACTTGACCTCAGACTGTGTTATTGCAATTGAAACAAATTGCACCATCGGAAAGTCACTCGCGTTGGCTATTTAATAATAAAAAAAATAGCTGTTACACTCACAAAAACTAATTCATCTGCATATCCTCTCTACTCAAGATACATCGGTGGGGATTAGCTGTTAACATCAAATCTAGTGCTCGACTTGTACGTATTTTGTCGCTTCTGGCAGGATTAAAAGAAAAGTTAACCTTGACAGAATTTGAACTCAGAAACGCTGCTGATAAGTTTGTCTGACGTGCTAACGATTCTTCTACACTGCAGCTTTGAATTACGTGAGTATTAATACTGCTATCATATTTTGGCACAAGACCAGCAATTTCGCGGGAGGGGTAAGTCGATAACATCGACCTCAGTACTCAACTGGTACTTATTTAATCGATTCTGATAAAATGAAAGTAACGTCGACCCTGGTGCTATTTGAACTCTGGATGTGAAGACGGACGAAATACCTCTAAAGATTTTCCCAGCCTGCTGACGACTCTGCCCGCTCACCGCCTTTATCTGAGTATTAATATGAGGTAAACATCATAGGCGGCGATTTGGCAGAAACTTTAGCACGCCGGGCGAAACGCTTTGCAGTATTTCGTCTGCCACTGCGTTCTGAGTTCAAATTCCGCCGAGGTCGATTTTGCTTTTTTATATTTTCAGGGTCGATAAATTAAGTATCAGTTGCGTACTGGGGTCAATCTAATCGACCGGCCCCCTCCCAAAAAATTTCGAGCCTCTTGCCTATATTAGAAAAGAATATTAGATGAACATCTCTGTAACTTAGCAGTTTGGTAAAAGTGACCGATAAGATAAAACGCCTACCTTCAAAAGAAGATAAGAACTCGTGTCAATTTTTTCGATAAACTCATTAAGGGAGTGCCCCAGCATGACCGCAGTCCAGTGCCGAAAACAAGTAAAGAAAAGAGACAAGACTCATAGAGAACATCAATACTTCAATGCATTTTCCTCCATAGTTCTACTTTCTCGTGTATTGACGATGTTGTAATATCAATATACACAATAGATTTATAACTCTGGCTGTGTAAGTCCCAGCGTTTGTGTACATGCTTCTCTCTATATGTTATTTTCTGTGGCTATGTGAAGTTATCTTTAACCAAGTGATGCCAAATCTAACGTTGCTGAAATATTCCCTACATGGTTCCTACGGCAATCCGACCTTCCTAAGTTATCAGATCATAGCATCAAAAGGTTTTACCTCCTTAGAAAAAAAAAAGAGCCTGGGGAATTTTTGGTAAGTGGTCCAAGACTACCAGCCCTCGAATTTTGTGTTGCTCGGAGCTGCTATTTCAACCCCCCGCATTTGATGAGGCCACATATTAAGAACGATATATGAAGACACAAATGTATACACTCGCCTACACATGTAATACGCATATACACATAAGCACATAAGTATCTGCACATATGTATGTATATATTTATATATCGGTTTACACACATACGTATATGTGTGAATATCTATGTATGCATGTGTGTGCGCGCGTGTGTTTGTGTATTTGTATGTCCTACTGCGTATATCACTTTCTTCACTTAAATGGTAATAAATATATCCATAAATACATATTTGTACATATATACATACATGCATACATACATATACACACGAAAATAATACTACATATATACTCGCATACACACTACATACATACATACATACATGCTTGAATACATACATGCATTCATACATACGCACAGACACACACACGTGCGTTGACGCACGTGCATACACACACACACACATATATATATATATATATATATATATATATATACATACCTATATATACACATACATGCATACATACGTGCATACATACACACGTACATAAATACGTACATACATACATACTTACAAACATACACACATACATACATACATTTATACATACATGTGTTTTTTCTGTGAATCTCATATATGCATATACAAAGAAAAGAAAAGGAGGATGAGAAGATGGCAAGATCGAAGATGAAAATGTAGCTGATAAATAAGAAGAAGATGAAGATAGAACGATGCAGAAGTAAAAGAAACCAACGATGACCAACACGAAGTGTATAAAGCAAATTAATAAACGATGATAAAGACAGACACTATGAATAAAGTAAAAAGAAAAAATATGAAGATACAAGAAAAATCAAGAACAACAATAATAACCGCAACAAGAACAAGAAATAGAAGAAATATAATTGTGTGCAAAGAAAATTATACGGAACCACGAAGTAACCATGATAAAACAAAACATGGGATGAGAAAATGTCAGCATCGTTGATAAAGGTAGCAACGGGAGATTGCTGACAGATAGCAGGCGGCAGGATCCTTGTTGTCAGTGATGTGGTCGATGGAGGACAGAAAAATGTTAAAAAGAATAGTAAAAAAATATCGAAAAGAGTGATTTCTGAACAGTAATGAATGCAACCAGCAAGGACAGTTGAAACGATTGTCCGGTTTTAGCAACATCCCTTAAGGCTAGACGCCTGAATACGTCTAATTAAATCAGCTAAACGAAACCACGTGAGTTAAATTTCGGCAGCAATGATAACGTTAATCTCGTACTATGTCTGTGATAAACAATCTTGAATCCTTTTCCTTCCCGTTTAGCCAAAGTAAAAACACGAAAAAAATTTAGAAGGAAATCCAAAAGTCTACGTTCATTGTTCTTTCATCCAGTAACCTACCGGATGATCAGTATGACCACACTCTTTTTATTTCACTTATATTTTCTTCTTTGCTCATCTTCCACCCAAAGAGCCTCCAGGTAGCGAATCTTGCTGGTTACCAAGGGGAAAAAATTGCAAATATAAGAGAAGATATGAAGGTGTTGAGAGGCATATTTATGGGTTAAAGTTACGGATCGTCACTATTACAAATCTATATAAGCCGGTGAGCTGGCAGAGCCGTTAACATGCGGGACAGTCCATCTTTACTTTCTGAGTTCAACATCCGCCGAGCTCGACTTTGCCTTTCATCCTTTCGAAATCTATGAAATAAGGACTAGTTGAACACTGGTGTCGAAATAATTGGCTTACCTCCTCTCTCCAACTTTATGGCCTTGTGCTAAAATTTGAAACAAACGTTACAAGTTCATATAAGGCAACGCGTTGGTACAAACGTTAGCAAGCCGGGCAAAAGCTTAGCATATAAAATGGTGATCTGGCAGTGTCGTTACTGTTCCGGGGAAAATGCTTAGCGGCATTTCTTCCGACTTTACATTCTGAGTTCAAATACCGCCGAGGTCGACTTTGCCTTTCATCTTTTTGGGGTCGATGAAATAAGTGCCTGTTGAACACTGAGGTTGATGTAATAGAATTACCCCCTCCCTTCCTCCGAAATTACTGGCCTGCTGCCAGTGTATAT
>NC_068986.1:32420985-32422001 GCF_001194135.2 Octopus bimaculoides | reverse complement strand
TTATTCTTTGGAAGCCTATTACTTATTCTTTCGGCTCTTTTGCCGAACCACTAAGTTACGGGGGCATAAACACACCAGCATCGGTTGTCAAGCGATGTTGTGGGGACAAACACAGACATACAAACACATACACACATACATATATATATACATATATACGACAGGCTTCTTTCAGTTTCCGTCTACCAAATCCACTCACAAGGCATTGGTCAGCCCGAGGCTATAGTAGAAGACACTTGCCCAAGATGCCACGCAGTGGGACTGAACCCGGGACCATGTGGTTGGTAAGCAAGCTACTTACCACACAGCCACTCCTACGCCTATAAATCAGTCTGTGTTATCATTTTGTATATAAGGTGTCAAGAAAAATAGCTGACGAAGAACTTACAAAATCAACCGTTACCTCTTTAGCATTCAGCATACTGTTAAATGCAATACCCACTTATCTTGAATTAATTATATATATATATATATATATATATATATATATATATATATATATATATATATATATATATACTGACAGCCGGACTTAGCCAAACCATCGTGCGTTTGAAGAGTTACTATTGACGAGAGTTACGACTGATAAGCGAAACTAGTCCGGTCTTGAGACGCTCATGGGGTGGTTATCTTCCCTGGCAGTGTATATATTGTATGCGTCTGACAGCAGTAAGAGTTTTAGACGTTTATTTCTTGCAGTCTAGGTGCTTCAGCGCCCCCACTCAGAATTAATGACGACAAAATACATGTATATATATATATATATATATTCTTACCTCCACCTTCCCCTTCTCCCTCCTCGTCAGCACCCCCTCATAAGCTCATCCCACCACACCCCACCACACTCCTACTCAACCTTCCCACTCCACCACATCCAATTCCTTACACCCACCACCCACCCCTACCCACATACCCCACCCTACCCACACACCCCTACCTCTACCCCACCCTCAGCCTAACCCACACTCCACCCATGCCTTCCCCACCTCCCAACACCCTCACATCACACCACACCA
>NC_068986.1:32418629-32420290 GCF_001194135.2 Octopus bimaculoides | reverse complement strand
ATAGATAGATAGATAGATAGATAGATAGATAGATAGATAGATAGATAGATAGATATACACTTGTGTCTGGTCAAGTGATTATGTGAATACGGGTTGGGTGCGTATTTATATTTGGAAGACGTCTGCTTCTGCATGCACGTATATGTTCAATGACGCTTGCTCGCATGCAGACGTTTACACATATATAATTCAAAAATCACTAAAACCCATACATAGATGCAAAATTGTCAGATATATTTAATGCATATTCATGCTAGTTAGACAAACGAACTTCCGATTATAATTGGAACTAGAAGTATGGTACACCATAACACATAAAAAAATATTATAAAATTAATTCAACTCCAGTGATATATTTTATAGCATACGGCTAGTCTATTCTCTAATTGGCTTTAATGTATTTGTTAACTAAAAGGAAATGTGATTTAATTGAATCTTTCTTGCTTATAGCTGTTTTACATGAATATCCAGACGTTCTATTTTTGATGGAGGATCATATACGCAGGACGTACTTTTCTCAGGTTTTGGATTTTCTCCCTTTAATTTATTTAATTAAATCAGTCTGTTCACTCTGTATTTTGCTCAGAATCAAGTACAATTGTACATTTTTGCATAGAGACTTTTTTACAGCTGATGTTTCCTGTTTCCGATACTTGGAATGGATAAGAACGCGCATATGTGCGTATGTGCGTATGTGTGTGTGTGTGTGTGTGTGTGTGTGTGTGTGTGTGTGTGTGTGTGTGTGTGTGTGTGTGTGCGCGCGCGTGGCTGCGTGGTAAAAAGCTTCCTTCCCAACCCATGGTTCCGATTTCAGTCCCACTACGTGGCACCTTGGGCAAGTGTCTTCTACTATAGCTTCGGGGTGACCAAAGCCTGGTGAGTAGATTCGGCAGACGGAAACTGAAAGAAGCCCATCATATATACATGTATGTCTTTGTATGTGTCTTTGTCTCTGTAATTGTCCCCCACCACCACTTGAGAACCGGTGATGGTGTGTTTACGGCCCCGTAACCTAGTGGTTCAACAAGGAAGAGTACGATTGAATAAACACCAGGCTTTAAAAAAGATAGTCGATTCATTCGACTCAAACCCTTCAAAGCGATGCTCCAGCATGGTCACAGTGAAATGACTGAAGAAAGTAACAAGTATATTTTGTATTTTAATTGTTTCCCTCATTAGGCATCGGCCATGCTGGGGCACCGTACTTATTTTTCTTCTTACGTTTGGTACTTATTCTTTTTTCTTTTGCAGAACCTCTCTGTTACGGGGATGTAAACACACCAACACCGATTGTCAAGTGACTGTGGAGGGAACAAACGTAGACAGAAAGACACACCTCACACACACATACACACGTGCACACGCATATATGCAGCGCGCGCACACACGCACACACACAAACACATACACATATACACTGTATGTATTCGCATATATATACATATACATGTATATATATATACATATACATACATTCATACATACATACATACATACATACATACATACATACATACATATGGCGTTCTTCCAGATTCTCTCAACGAAATTCACAGAGAAGGCTTTGGTCGGCCAGAAGCTATAGTAGAAAACACTTGCCCAGCAACGTTTTGCCAAGACTCCTGCGCCTTTATATATATATATATATATATATATATATA
>NC_068986.1:32414387-32417955 GCF_001194135.2 Octopus bimaculoides | reverse complement strand
TTTATATATTTTTAATATATGTATATATTTATATATTTTTAAGGTATCTGTGCATTTTTTTCCTTTATTTTACAAATAAATGCATGAAACTTTTATGCAATACGAAGAAAATAATGGATATTAATATGCAAAAGTCAAATTGGTTGACGTAAACCCTCTCTTTCAGGTATCCCCACAAGAAAAAATCAGAGAAGTATCCTCTGAAATTCTTGAAGGTGTTATAGTGCAAGTTTTGGACAGTGCACGGGCGAGCGAAACCGAAAATGGTTGCTATTTAAGCGATGTAATTTTTCATATGTGATGTAGTGGTGTTGCAAAATTTGACTTGTCCATATTAATTTGCATTGTGTTCTTTATATTGTCTCAAAATTTCATGCATTTACTTGTAAATTTAAGGACGTTATTAAAAATTGAAACCCAACAGTGACTTTTGGGACACCCTGTATATGTATATTCATCAACTGCGATGGAAGATAAGTGCGTCTTCTTAATGAAATACATACATCGGTTAATCTATACAAATTTCCCAGACGCACATAACATGCATATTGAAATATCTACATTTTGTATCTACTTTCACGAAAAAATACATTTACAAAAGCTTTCAGCTTCACACAAAAATAGACGGAATTGATTATAGTGGTTGTAGTGGTGGAGTCGATGGTTTTGTAGACGGCAGCAACTAAATTTAATTGCGAACGTTTATAAGAACATAAATTGCTGTCCTCTTTAACAGACGACTCAACTTTGATATTATCTGTTGTGACTGTAAATTGAATGCAATTTTAATGATGTTACTGCTCAACTCCTGATCATCCAATAGGGACACAATGAAAGAATTTACTGTGACAATCGTGATCAATATTCTGGTATTTATTATTTTTAAAAAAATTTAAACCTAGGACTACAGTATCCCTCATGCTGTTAATTGTCGACCTTAGTAGGACAGATGGGTTCTCAATCATTTTGGCGTAGTAACGAAATGGATATCAAACAAAGAAATGTTTGGTGAACTGCACATGCAGACTTAAAAATTACTGGTGCGTTTCAGATGGAAAGTTTAACAAAACTATGATTTAAAGTTAAAATATAGAGAGGAAAATATAGAAGACGATTGCTTATCTTGATTTATCGACAATATATGTGTTTAAAATAACAATTACTAAAGACGATTTTCAAGTTACTCAAAATTTTAATATAGAATGTATCAAGTCTTAAACCCCTGCGGCACATCGATTCAGAATCTCTTCACGAAGATGTGGTAAGCGTGGGATTGATTATGACTGAGATGTTATATCTCTCAGAATGTGCATCGACATAGGGGCTGTCTCGTACATGCAACATTTCGAAAGGTCAGCTGCCTATTAATTTTAAATACAAAATCTATTGCTGCAGAACCTTGTACATTGAGAGAAGATTTTGTAAAGATTTCCTCGTTTCTCATTTATCAGTGATTTGTCATAAGGAAGAAATATCTATGCTGTTCCTTGCAATTTTGAGAGTCCTTTAAAAGCAAGACACTGGCTACCGGAAAAAAGTCATTCAATTTTCTTGTTTAAATTTGCTTGAATCTCCATATACACCAACACTAATCTACAAAATTGGTTACTCAAAAGAAACGTAATGTCCAGTATAACTAAATCTAAATCAATCTAAAAATGTCAAGAGATGGTGTAGACAATGCTGGAATTGTTCACACACACACTCATAAAAAAAGCCATGCATGCATAACTATACTGGGGTTGAACAAAATACCTGAAACACCATTTTTGGTTTAACTATATTTTCTGTCCTAGTCTGTACACATCTGGAGATATGCATTATATATATCTGGTATTCATGATGAAAGCCCTCTCTTTTACTGCTTATTTTAAGATATTCATTTGCATAAGAGTTAAAATTTCTAATCTATATAGGCGCAGGAGTAGCTGTGTGGTAAGTAGCTTGCTTACCAACTACATGATTCCGGGTTCAGTCCCACTGCGTGGCACCTTGGGCAACTGTCTTCTACTATAGCTTCGGGCCAACCAAAGCCTTGTGAGTGGATATGGTAGACGGAAACTGAAAGGAGCCTGTCGTATATATGTATATATATACATATGTATGAGTGTTTGTGTGTCTGTGTTTGTCCCCCCCCCCACCATCGCTTGACAACAGATGCTGGTGTATTTACATCCCCGTAACTTAGTGGCTCGGCAAAAAGAGACCGATAGAATAAGTACTAGGCTTACAAAGAATAAGTTATGGGGTCGATTTTCTCGACTAAAGGTGGTGCTCCAGCATGGCCGCAGTCAAATGACTGAAACAAGTAAATGAGTAAAAGAGTAAGAGTATATGATTTTCAAAGAGGTAAAACATTGGTGGGCTGCTGAGAGCTGGAGATACATTAGACTAAACTGCTGAAATATTTAATAATTTAAGAGGTAAATTTCTAAAATCATGTTGGCATTCCAAAACCGAACTAAAACCAGCTCGAGCAAGCATAATGCTTGATGGAAGGCAAAGGTCATAGAGGAGGACTGCAGAGCAGCGAAACCTTTTGTGTCCAAAACTTGTACTACGGTAACAAAAGTGAAAGCAGAGCTAAACGACTACTGGTCAACCTGTGTCTCCCAAAATCCTTCCTCTTGAGCTGCGTAAAGTTGAATATCATGGAAGGGCTACAATAACTCAATCCTTCCTGTACCACATCAAGACTGATCAATGGCTCAAAGAACAATGTCATCTTTTCCAATAAATGATCATTTCCTTATTTCCTGCTTGGTGCCAATTTTATGTATGGAAATACTCCAAAGAAACCTCCAGTCATCACTGTTTGGCGCCTATCCTGACGCATGAAGAAGATTCTGCAATAATTTGCTTTGTTATACCATGGAATTCTCATGGCAACTTGTGTTGTTGTTCAACGCGTCGGAGTGAATGCCAAGACTCATTTGAGTATTTAGGCTGATAATTTCCATCGTATAGTACAATCAGCGTTCACTGATGGCAATGCAGTCTTCTAGATCGATAATGTGCCGATTCACACGGCTATTGTTATTCAAGACTAGTACGAAGAGCAAAAAACTAAACTCGAAACTTTGGATCGCAATTACTGGATTGCAATATTATCGAAAATTTATGGTGTATTTTGCACAAGTAAATGACGAACTGTATCACTCCGTCATTTTCTCTCGAACAGCTAAGCCATGTTTTTACTTCGAAAATGGATCCAAATTCCCTAAAAACCTGTTCGGAACCTATGCGTGTCGATTTTTCCAATGTATTACATCTGCGAATGATGTCAAACGTGGACCAATGCCGCCTTAAAAAAATGAAATATTCATTTAATAAGCTGTTTTCTTTAATTCGTCCTACAGCTGCACACGCACACTGGCACACGTGCGTACACACAAATATGCAAGTATGTATACATATATAAGAGTACATGCATATATACATACATATATATATATATATATAATAACACACGTGTATATGTATATATACATGTGTGTGTGTGGATGTGTATATATATACATATATATATATAGATATATAGATATATATATATATATATATATATATA
>NC_068986.1:32410336-32412836 GCF_001194135.2 Octopus bimaculoides | reverse complement strand
CAGCAATTTTGGAAGAGAGTATAAGTCGATTATATCGACCCCAATGCTCAGCTGGTATTTATTTTAACCAATCCCAGAAGGATGGAAGTCAAAGTCGACCTCGGCGGATTTTGAACCCAGAGCATAAAGACGGACGAAATTCAGCTAAGCCGGTGTGCTTACGTTTCTTATTTCTTTACTGCCCACAAGGGGCTACACACAGAGGAGACAAACAAGGACAGACAAACGGACCCCAGTGCGTAACTGGTACTTATTTAATCGACCCCGAAATGATAAAAATAGAAGTCGACCTCGATGGAGTTTGAACTCAGAACGTAGTGAAAGACGAAATATCGCTAAGTATTTCGCCCGGCATGCTAACGTTTCTGCCAAGTTGCCAACTTTTTGACTAGTCATAATATTATTCAAAATATTTTTAATGGAAATTTCTCATGAATTTTAAATAGAAAGCTGATTAACTTAAACAAAGCTGACAACCAAATATTTCTAAGTTCGCTTTATGTAATTAAATTCTTTATATTTGGAGGTAATTGTTTAGAGATGAGAAACAATGAAATACCTATGTCAGGTAATCCTAATCAGGAGGCAAAGAAAGAAAAGTATTTAAAATGGGATTGATAAATGTATAGTAATTGTAAAGAAAACAGGTGTTTCAAAGAAACTCTATTAGTGATGAACATTTGGTGGGGAGAAAAAAGTCATAGTACGAGTTCTAAATAAAGTGGTTTCATATTTTAGCACAAAGCCAGCAATTTTGGGTGAGGTGGTAAATCAGCTAGTACTTATTTTATCGATTCTCAAAAGGATGAAATGCACGTTGTCCTCCGTGGAATTTGAACTTAGAACGTATAATGGACGAAATGTTGCAAAGAATTTTGTCCATTATGCTAACGATTCTTCCACCTTAAACTAGGCGTATATATTGCCAGGAATGTATAGCAAAAGAAAAACAAAATAGATCAAAGGTCCTTCCCTAACCTTAAGCTCAGGAGACCCGTTTCCTATAATGTTCGGAGTATATATTTCCCTGCTGGACAGGACGCCGTTCTGTCACGAGATTACTCCTTTTTACCAGTTGAGTGGACAGCAGCAATATGAAGTGAAGTACAGTTTTATATTTAAGAGATGAGGGCTTATGTACGACGTTCTTACAATCGTGAATACTATACACCAACCGCTTTCACTTCCTTACATTAATATTAACCGACAACATATCTGTAAAACTGAAAACCGAATGAGCTGTTGTCGGTGTGATCCGGTGAAACTCTTGACCACAAAACCCCCGGCATAATTGTGATCTAATGAGTGAGACTTGAGAAAGACTAACAAGGACGAGAATCAGTGTTGGAAAGACTGAGACAATGTTCCTCTCGAGAAAGTCTTATTAACACATTCTTATTTCTTTACTGCCCACAAGGGGCTACACACAGAGGGGACAAACAAGGACAGACAAAGGGATTAAGTCAATTATACCGACCCAAGTGCATAACTAGTACTTATTTCATCGACCCCGAAAGGATGAAAGGCAAAGTCGACCTCGGCGGAATTTGAACTCAGAACGTAATGGCAGACGAAAAACCGCTAAGCATTTCGCCCGGCGTGCTAACGTTTCTGCCAGCTCGCCGCCTGAGACGCCTCCTTAACGCATTCTGCATGTTAGTTGGACTTCACTTTGTAGAGACGTTTGAGCGCCCTATTCACGAATAATGGAAGATGGGATACTAAAGTTATTTCCAGAATTACATGTGTTGTCACAATGACGCGACGAAAAACACATGGTAAAACTGCAATGTCTATTTGGTGTGAAAAGCATTAGTTTAGATATATTTAAAACGCATCCTAAAATATATTTCAAAAAAGATATACTTGACAAGTTGAAAACAGTATGTTTCAGAAGAAATTGGAACTGTAAATAATTATTCAATATCTACTGTTTTACCGAGTCGGAATTTTTAGCACGTCTTTAAATTGCTTATTGAAAAATGTCAAGTGGTGAAATGACAAAACATATTTACGCAGACAAGACACAACATACGAACACACAAACACACTCACACGTGCACACTAACACACACAAATGAACATATGCACATGCATAAACAATACACGCACACAGTGAAATGAAATTCACAGAAATGAATATGTATGTATTTATATACCTGCTTACGCACTATAAAAACATGAGCATATATATACATATATAAACAAATATATATGCACACACATACACACATACACATATACAATCATATATTCATTTGTATATATATATATATATTTATATATATATGGATACATAAATATATGCATATATGTATTTATATATACGTATATATGCATGTGTGTGTATGCGTGTGTGCGTGTGTGTGTGTGTGTGTGTGTGTGCGTGCGTGTGTGTGTGTGTGTGTGTTTGCATATGTATATAAGTAAGTATATGTATGTATATATCTGTTTGAATTTAAACGGTCGCGAAAAACTGCATCGCAAAGAATGAAACTAT
>NC_068986.1:32406736-32407652 GCF_001194135.2 Octopus bimaculoides | reverse complement strand
AATGTATGCATGTATGAATGTATATCTATTTATATATATATATATATATATAGAGAGAGAGAGAGAGAGAGATAGATAGATAGATAGATATATACGCACACACAGACGTAAATTTGGATACATACACACACACACACACACACACACACACATATATATATATATATATATATATATATGTATATATACACACATAGATACGTACGTATGTATGTATGCGTGCGTGTATGTATGCATGTATGTATGTATGTATGCATTGTGCTGTAAGGCTTGAAGAAGTAGAATAGCACTCGATCAAGTGAGAGAATAGGTATAATGTTATATTGAAAATCACAAGTCTTCTGGGATGCATCTACGCGAGGTTTCTTGGTCTAGACATTAAGTTAGTCTGCCATTATTTTTAGCTGATTAAAGAAAATAAGACAAGGGAAACAAACAAGGTTACAGGAAATATATCTCCAAAATATGTAAATCAGAATGGGAATGTCTTAAGATGTGTGCGGTGGTCTCCCCTTAAGTTCCTCCATGATGTATTTATTAAAATTCGAACGTAAAGAAAAAATCCGATTCTGGGATTTACGTAGTTATTGGATGATCTTAACTTCTTTAAAATATATAGTTTTTCGAGAGAGAGAACACATCGAACATCGATTTCTCGCGTTGATTTAGGATTTGAGTTTGGAAAAGATTCTCCATTTAATGTCATAGTTGATCCCTTCGTCTTTAAATTTCCAGATTAATGCAAAAAAAAAAAATGTTATTGTTTGCATCTCCTCAAGGTTTATAACGATCGAAAAGATGGTGGTTATACCTAGATTAAAATTTTTCGTTCCACTGATCGCATATAATGCTTGATCTCTGTTCGATCTTTGTCTAATTAGCTGATACATGTGCTTGAAACACAACGGAAGATATA
>NC_068986.1:32403717-32406421 GCF_001194135.2 Octopus bimaculoides | reverse complement strand
ACACAAAGAACGACCCTTCATCAGTTGTCGGTTGTCTATCTACTCCTCATTTTGAGTATTGAACGACAATATGAGTCTTCGAAGACAGTTACTCCCAGAGATACCTAAATAAAATTTTGGATTTTATGGAGGCTCAAAGTTGGGAACAAAAACAGGACAGTGAAGACATACAAGGAAACCAATCGAAAACAAACATGGAGGGTCGTTAGACCAGAACGCCCCAACTTTTTCTCACTCTTTCTTCCTGTTTCTTGAGTAGCGCTGCGATGGATTGGCGTCCCGTCCAGCTGGGGGGAGCACATACGCCATAGAAACCGGGAAACCGGACCCATGAGCCAAGCTAGGCTTTAAAAGGTCGCATAAATAAAAGAATAAATATATATGTATATATGAAGATAAATAGATAGATTGATTGATGTATATGTATTTATGTAGTTACACCTCATCCAAAATGCCTTACAATGCACTATTTCACCGTCATTATTGATACTAATATTTGTATTCTGAAATTTGCTAGAAATGTTTTGTTATTTAGTTATCAACTTGTACGGGTGCTACTCATAAAATATACTTCTCTAAGCATAGGTCAGATTTGAAACGATATTTTGACGTTGATAAATCTCATTTTGTTTCGTAGACTAATTTACGAAAATTTTCTTGGAAACATTAAAAAAAGTGTTCAAAGTACAGTTTGTTGTAAGAGGTATACTGCAAACTGTAAATAGTTTAAATACCACGATAAACATACTAGTGGTGAGTACCAGAAAGCGCAACGAAGACATACAGTATATGAATAAATATTAACCAACCACCTACAGCAATGAAAGTTTTAGTCAGCAATCTTAGTATAAGAAAATCCAATATATCTTCAGGCAAAACAAGCAAAAAAATCACTTACATCGAGCTGTACATTGCCTGAAAAATGCACTAAAAGAGATTGGATCGGAAAAAATTTATATATGTGAAAAAGAAAAACAACACACATATATCAACACAGTGTAAGAAAGATCATCTGGTTCAACACAAAGTTTAGCATGAACTAGTATGAACGAAATTTCAAGATATTAAGAAAAAAAAAAACGCATTTTCATGGACTATAAATATTTGTTTCAAATTCTGGGACAAGACCAGCAATATCAGGAGAGTGGGTAAGTATATTCCATCGATGCAAGTGCTCAACTGATATTTACTTTATCGAAAATTTGAAAGAGAAAGTCGACCCTGGTGGCATTTGAACTCAAAACGTATAGTCGGAAGAAATGCCGCTAATCATTTATTCCGGTGCGGTAACGGTTGTGCCAGCTCTCCGCTTTAATGGACAATTAATATTGGTTTTAATTTTTGACAGAAGATCAGCAAATTTTCGGGGCAGGGATGAAGTTTATCACATCGACCTCAGTGTTCAGCTGATACTTATTTTATCGACCCCGAAAGGATGAAAAGCAAAGTCGACCACGGCAGAATTTGAACTCAGAACGTATTGACGGACGAAATACCGCTAAGCATTTTGCCCAGTTTGCTAACGATTTTTGCCACCTTACCGGACTATAAATATTGACTTCAAACTTTGGCACAAGGCCAGAAATTTCTGGAGCAAGGGGTTAAGTCGATTACATCGACCCCGGAGCTCTACTGGTATTTATTTTATCGAATCTGAAAGAGATGAAAGCAAAAATGACCCCGGTGGAATTTGAACTCAGAAGTTAATAAACGACAAAATACCGCTAATCGTTTTGCCCAGCATGCTAACGAGTCTGCTAGCTAGCTGCCTTCATAGCCTGTAACTATTACAAGGTGTTCAGCATAATTATGAGAAAATATGTTATTTCGTCGTGGTTTTGATAAACAGCTTGTTCAGCAAGTTACATAGAAAACATAACCTACCTGATAAGCAGTGCCATTCACTAGATACTACTACACGCTTTGTATCAAGCGAAGTTTCCCTGCCTCAGGAACACGAAAGCTGTAGTGATATACCGTATTGGTGGAGGCGCAATGGCCCAGTGGTTAGGGCAGCGGACTCGCGGTCATAGGATTGCCGTTTCGATTCCCAGACTGGGCATTGAGAGTGTTCATTGAGCGAAAACACCTAAAGCTCCGTCGAGGGTTCCAGTTGATCCGATCAACTGAACAGCCTGCTCGTGAAATTAACTTGCAAGTGGCTGAGCACTCCACAGACACGTGTACCCTTAACGTAGTTCTCAAGGATATTCAGCGTGACACAGTGTGACAAGGCTGACCCTTTGAATTACAGGCACAACAGAATCAGGAAGTAAGAGTGAGAGAAAGTTGTGGTGAAAGAGTACAGAAGGGTTCACCACCATCTCCTGCCGGAGACACGTGGAGCTTTAGATGTTTTCGGTCAATAAACACTCACAACACTCGGTCTGAGAATCGAAACCGCGATCCCATGACTGGGAGTCCGCTGCCCTAACCACGGGGCCATTGCGCCTCTACTACATATGAATATGTATATGGGTTTTTACTCTTTTACACGTTTCAGTAATTTGACTGTGGCCATGCTGGAGCACCGCCTTTAGTCGAACAAATCGAACCCAGGACTTATTTTTTGTAAGCCTAGTACTCATTCTGTCGGTCACTTATGCCGAACCGCTAGTTTCGGTGTCATAAACACGCCAACATCAGTTGTCAAGCGATGGTGTGGGGACAGATACATACACAAAGACACACACTCTCATATATA
>NC_068986.1:32402550-32403532 GCF_001194135.2 Octopus bimaculoides | reverse complement strand
TATACTGATAGATAGATAGATAGATAGATAGATAGATAGATAGATAGATAGATAGATAGATAGATAGATAGATAGATAGACTAGTAGACAACCAGACCGACAAACAGACAGACATATAGACAAACCGATAGACAGGCAGGCAGGCAGGCAGGCAGGCAGGCAGGCAGGCAGGCAGGCAGGCAGGCAGGCAGACAGTGAATTCGTATGCTAGTAAGTACGTAGGTAAGTAGGTAAACATGTAAGTGTGTAGAGGATAACTGGCAGAAAGATACAGAATGCTATGGAATAAAAGAGGTATAAGGTTACATTAATAAGTATGTAATCACTGATGGTGAATATTTCCTCAAGCTGAAGGGCTTGACAAAAAAGCCCATCAGATTCCATTCAACACTACAACGAGGCATCCTGCATGAAGGAGAGTAACCGGAAATTAAAGCTCAAAATTTTGTCGCTTACACTAATGCACGTAAATATTAGTAAATTAATCTGGTGAAGATATTATCCCCAAGTGGTAGGCCGACTGACGCGTTTACGCGTACTTATAATTGCGAAGAGTGGACAGCATATGTGGACTATGTGTATTAATGCATGTATGTGTTTATCTATGTTGATAAGTCTATGTTTTGTTTGTATAATTGTGCGCGTGTGCGTATGTATGTCTGTGTCGAGTCTGTGCACATATGTCAATATATACGAGTATATGTTTTAACGTATATATACTTATATGTATTATTTCTCAATATATGATTATGCATATATATATGTATATATATGTGTATATAAATATGTATGTATGCATATGTATATATATGTATGTATGTACATATGTATATGAATATGTATATATGTATATATATGCATGAATGCGTGTATGCCTGTGTATATATATGTCAATTTATACGAGTATAAGTATAAACATATAAGTATTATTACTCTATATCTGATTATGCTTTTATATATATATATATATATATATATACAT
>NC_068986.1:32396766-32401690 GCF_001194135.2 Octopus bimaculoides | reverse complement strand
TATATATATATATAACACATGCCGGCAAGTGATGGTAGGAGATAAACACACACACAAACACACACTCACATACACAGACACACGTCCAAAGACACATACACATATATGTATATATATATATATATATGAAGCAGGTTACTTTCAGTTTCTCTCTACCAAATTCACTCACAAGTTCCTGGTCGGCCTGTAACTATACAAGACGACATTTGCTCAAGTTGCCCTACTGTGGGATGGAAAGCTGAACCATGCTGCTGCGAAGCCGATTTCTTAGTACAATCATCTGTGCTGAAATATAGAAATAGAAATATATATACAACCACATGTATACATATAGCAAAGTTGGGTGATATATATTTCCAGCATATATTTTGATGTGGCTACGTATATAAACTACAATATACTATAATCTACTTGGCTGCAACTTCACTTTTGAATGTGTTTGAGATAGCCAGTGGAGCATAGGCAGTTTGACTGTGCCTCATATTGTCAGAATTGTCTACAGGATTGACGAAGCTTAGAAACATCTTTCTGTCACTCTGTCTTACATTGAGCCTCCTCACCCTCTCTCTATCTTCCTTTCTCTCTCCGTCTTATTCTCTCTCTCTCTCTCTCTCTCTCTCTCTCTATCTCTCTATCTATCTATCTATCTTTCTATCTAACGACTGATCGATCTGTCTTTCTCTTGTTATGTATTTATGGTATCCATTTTCGATTAAACTTCGTTGAATAAGTGGATTTACCGATGGAAGTGCATTTCTTTGGAGGATAAGAGCGGCAAAGCAACATTCACAAATCTTAATGTGCATATCTGCGGAGGTAATAAGCTTGCTTCAAAACCATGTGTTTCCGGGTTCGATACTACCGTATGGTACTAGTCTGCGTTATTATATTCCTCTAAAATACTCGTGTCAATCACAGATACATTAAATTTTGATTTTCTACGGTCAAAACTAGAGCATTTTTATTTTCAGGCAATGGCTTGATGTCCATAAAGTGTTTGATATGTATAATACAGCCACCGGAGAAAGGAATCACTGCAACGCAATAGTGTGGTTTAGCAAAGGGGTTCTCGTTGCCTGAGGAGGTGAGTGCATCACTACTTGATCGGTTTCGTCCAATATCCTTCTTCGTAGTTGTGGCTAGGTTATTTCACAGCGTGTTTGCATGAAAAATATCAAAATTTTTAGCAATGAATTTACTTGTGAATGCAGTTCCAATTGTCCCTGTCTGCCATTCCTAAGCTCAAATAATTTGGAACTTCGTTCAGTATAAGACTGACAGAAAAGAACTTTAGATTATCTGGCTTAGCTTGAAAAAAACAAATGTGTCATTATCCAATGTGCTGATTGTTCATTATTATTTTTGCATTCCAGGAGATTTGAAGGAAATTGTAATGTGATGAACAGACACACATACAGACAAAAACATAATCATGCGGTTTCCTCCTAAGGAATTCTCGATTAATAGCAGGGAATGAATGTAGGCATGATGATGAAGTGTACCATTTCTCAATTCCTTTTACAATTATTATTGCGGGTTGCAAGTATGAAGAGCAGAAGTCATTAAGGTATTCAAACCAATTTGTACTTCTATGGGTGATATTGACGCCATATTGGAAACAAAGAGCGAAGCAAAAACTCTTCTCACATATTTGTATGAACTCTTCAGTCAGTGTCGGTTGTACTTCAAAGACAGTACAGAGAAAATTCTTAAAAAAAAATACAAGATCTCTCCATAAAGGGTGAGCAGCTATAAAAAAAAGTCCTTATTTAACCTGGATTAGAAACTGGATTTGAATTGCATTCATCGATCAGAGTATCAATGTATTATGAAGAGTACTGAGATTGAGGTCACCTTGAAACAGTTTACTAGAGACAGGTTATTACAGCTATTGTTGAGACAAGTTGTTAGAGTTATTGGCATAAGCTTTTGTTAATCTAAAAGGGTGCTTTCAAAGCGACCTTAGCCCGATGTTCATACGACCACTACAAGTATTCATAATTTCATCAACAAAAATACCAGTAAGCAGAATGACAGATTGTGCTAACAATTTTCTACGAAAATAATTAGGTTTTCCACCATATTTTCCTGGGATTAGATTGTATATCGCCACTGAATAGCTCCAGCTATTTTTAACATTACTGCTGGAGTGTTTAAGGGATCGAAACTTCACTACACATGATGCTATGGGATTCGGAGAATCTCATTGTTCATGAATCTTTGCCAAATTAACAAAAAGAAAATATAGTGTGGGAAATAGTGTTGAAGTGTCAGAGACCAAGTGGAAATGTAAGGAGTGATATGTTGTTGGCACTCCGTCGCTTACAACGTCGAGGGTTCCACTTGATCCGATCAACGGAACAACCTGCTCGTGAAATTAACGTGCAGGTGGCTGAGCACTCCACAGACACGTGTACCCTTAACGTAGTTCTCGGGGATATTCAGCGTGACACAGTGTGACAAGGCTGACCCTTTGAATTACAGGCACAACAGAAACAGGAAGAAAGAGTGAGAGAAAGTTGTGGTGAAAGAGTACAGCAGGGTTTGCCACCATCCCCTGCCGGAGCCTCGTGGAGCTTTAGGTGTTTTCGCTCAATAAACACTCACAACGCCCGGTCTGGGAATCGAAACCGCGATACTATGACCGCGAGTCCGATGCCCTAACCACTGGGCCATGGCGCCTCCACGGAATGATATGTACACAGTAGGAATCAGGAGTGGAACTATGATAAGTATGAAAGAAATAGTTAAGCTGCCAGGATAAGAAAGGAAAGATATTGTACTCGAAGAAATTCAACATATTGAATACGATAAGTGTGTTACAAATACAATAGCTTTAGGGAGACAATAAGCAGGTACAGCATAAAAAACAATAGGGCAACGAAATCATTCGTGTAGAATGTTGTGAAAATTGAAACCCGCTTGGTTACATTTGCTCACGAAACTGTGAGTGACATGCCTCAATCCCAAGCTAATATTTCATACTGACGCTGGAGTAACACGACCATTGTTAAGTACCAGGACTGTGCCTCAGCTGGGAATATTGTGGCTGCATGCAAGTTGCAACATATAATATGTTTGGGGACATAACCAAGTTTTGAATATCCACGTACAGATAACATGCAACGACGAAATAACAGCATCAATAAAATGAGATTCAACAAGTCGCACTATGTTTTACTGAATATGAAGAGTGTGAAAGAACAATGCAGGAACGTGGTGAAGCGAAAACCGATACCAACGTCTGCATGGTGGTCATTATTGAACATTCACAGATGTGTATATACAATTGTATATTTATGCTAATATATATGTATGTAACAGAAGGAAGACATAGAAGTTTCTCATACAGATTCACAGATGGTTGAACAGGTAAGCAGACAGACAGACAGACAGACAGACAGGCATACAGACAGACAGACAGATAGATAGATAGATAGATAGATAGATAGATAGATAGATAGATAGATAGATAGATAGATAGATAGATAGGCAGACAGGTAGACAGACAGATAGATAGATAGTTAGAGAGAGAGAGAGAGAGAGAGAGAGAGAGCGAGAGAGAGCGAGAGAGAGAGAGAGAGAGAGATAGAGAGAGACAGACAGACAGACAAACAGACAGACAGACAGACAGGTAGACAGACAGATAGATAGATAGATAGATAGATAGATAGATAGATAGATAGATAGATAGATAGATAGATATAGTAAGTTTCCTATAGGTATCTTCATTCTATCTCGTTACTTTGTTGTGTGTAGATCAGTCAATGCATAGGAATATATTTACTATAAACTTTTTTTTTTTTTTATGATCTTTCTCTTCTTCCCCTCGCCTTTCTATGTATTCTTTTTCTTCCCCGTCTTCGTCTCCTTTAACAGTGACTCTACGCTCTAATATAAGGTTATTATGCTTGCCATCGATTTAACACACACGCACGTCGACTGATATATCTTTAGCATGTCACGTATAATGTACAGCTTTAAACACATACAAACACAAACACAAACACATTTATACAGTCATAGATACATTGAGACACGCATAAAAAAGGAGAAAAATACGAATAAACAAATACTAACCACAGCAACAATAAGAAAAACAAGAATAACAGTAATAACAATAATAAAAACAAACTATAAACTATAATCTCAACCGTTAAGTCAATTGACTGCACCAATTTATCTGGCCAGAAAAGTAAACGCCAGAAGGAAATCATGGCCGCTGATTAAGTTACAGGCGTGAATTTGTTCAATGTGACGAGATGAGACGAAGGCAAGCGAAAGCCGTCGATGTTAACAGGCGAAGGAGGTGGAATATCACTGTATTCTGGGGGAATTAAGACGAATAATTGAAGAACGTTTAACGAGTGGACATCTTGAAATCAATCTTAAGCAAACATATGAAGATTCCACGCCAGACTGTAGCGTTACGCAGCGACAAAAATGGCGTATTAATGACTAGACTAAGTGGATGGCGCGCAAATGAGCAGAAGCTGACAACGTTTAAATAAGGTGTCTGTCGTCGGACACGAGTTTTAGCGTCTATTTATGTCGTTAGAGATACAATTATGGATGAACACGGTAGGTATATATAGGAATGCGCACATATCCATAAATATATATCTTATATATATATATGTATATATATTATATCGTATATGTGTATGTATATATGGATGTGTTTATTTGTGTCTGTGCTTGTGCGTACGACAGTGCCGTAACGAAATATATACTATCAAGATAGTAATAGGTGCTCTTCATATCACAAATTATGCATGTATACATACATATATATATATATGTATATATATTATATCGTATATGTGTATGTATATATGGATGTGTTTATTTGTGTCTGTGCTTGTGCGTACGACAGTGCCGTAACGAAATATATACTATCAAGATAGTAATAGGTGCTCTTCAT
>NC_068986.1:32395827-32396413 GCF_001194135.2 Octopus bimaculoides | reverse complement strand
TGTGTGTGTGTGTGTGTGTGTGTGTGTGTGTGTGTGTGTGTGTGTGTGTGTGTGTGTGTGTGTGTGTGTGTGTGTATAAATAAATGCAGACTTTACGTAGTTTTAAATATATTCTATAATGTTTGTCGACAGGTTTTGGTTTCGTTAATCATGACACTAAAATTATTTTAAATATGTATTCTCATAAGAAAAAAAATTTCTCCGTGTTCTGTGTGCATTTTCTTTCTTTAATTTCTTATATATTGATGCGACCACCGAAAATACAGTTAGCATTATATCCCTATCTCCCGGGCTGGGTTTTGAACCCGTACTCTGGTCGGTTGGGGACAATGGTATTTCCTTTGTCTCGTCGGCAACCACAGCTATTTTTAGCGTAGCTGCCCCCTTTACGGTCACCGAAAGTTCAGCAGGACAGGAATTGGCGGGAAGCAGTCGGCCGAAGCAGTGAGCAGAGAATTTTGGCCAGTTAGTTCTGGCAGCCAGCAGAGGCAGTCGAGCGGTAGCAGCCAGCCGGAGCGGTTGGGAGACAGCAGTTTGCCCGTTGAGATGGGGCCAGTCGAATGAGATGAAGATGAAGAATAAGTCT
>NC_068986.1:32393071-32395526 GCF_001194135.2 Octopus bimaculoides | reverse complement strand
AGTGGAAGTAGCAGACCTGAAGGAAACGAACTTCGTTGTGGTAAATGTTTTTATATTATTTTAGAGAAAAAGAACTCTGAGTTGTTAACTGTGTTGTTAAATACTTCTAAAAGAAAGGAAAAGAAAAGAAATACAAAGGAAAGAAGCAGAAGAACTTTGTTGTCAAATGAAACTTGAGACACGAACTTTGCGATGTAAAAATGATTGAAAAGCTTATAATTGTTTGGAAACTTTGTCAACGTTATTGAACTATCATGCCATGTATTGGAATTGTTATTATGTAATGCTCTATTCTAATGTTTTAAATGTATTCTGTGATGTTATGTAAAAGAAAAAGAAAAGGTTACCCAACGCATGGTCTTCGTGTTGTTTCATCCTCCCCTCCTTTTGCCTGTGTTGTTCTTCGTTACGTGCTCCAGCCGGGGCTTTATTATCGGTCAGGGTGACCGACAGAAGAGTTACTAGCTCACTGAGCGTATGAGCGTTCGCGCGCGTGCGCGAGTCCCCTCTTCGGTATTAAGGAGGTGCTTCGCGTGTGGGCGTTCGTAACAATATATTACAACTCAACACGTGGGGATAATCGAAATTTCTCCCTTTCTCTTACTGATCAATAAGTATCGAGACTGTTGCCATAATAACGAAGTTAAAGCATGTAGAGTGAAACCACTTTGTAAAGATTGACCTTGAACTCGGCTGTGCTTGTGCACTTAGTTTTAAAGTACTTGCTCACTTCTGCTGTTTACAGGAGCGCTTGGAATGAAGGTGTGTAGCGGGTGATCGTCGCATGGACAATGAGAGAGGAAGTTAAAGTGGCGACACCTGCTCAGAAGCCTACGCTAAGTTGCAGAAAGTGTATAGAGAGGAGTGTATGAGCCGCACACAAGTGTACGTGTGGTTCAAACGTTTCCAAGATATTCGAAAAATGTCGGTATTGACGTACGTTCTGGGAGACCTGCAACCAGAAAAACTGAGAAAATCATCGCAGAAGTGCGTGCAGCTGTGAGGGGAAATCGTTGAATCACCATCCATGAGTTATCAGAGGATGAGCAGATTAGTTACGGTCCAGTTCAGTCCATTGGGTATGAGACGAATGTCTGCCAAGTTTGTGCCAAAAATGCTCTCAGCTGACCAAAGTGACAATCGGGTTTCAGTGACACAGGATTTCCATGATTTTGTCAGGAATGATTAAAACTTTTTGAAAACTTTGCGTAGGCCTCTGAGCAGCTATCGTCAAGCTTTTGGCAAACTTTGATGCAGATTCTTTGCTCAACATTATCTGTCAAGGTCAAAGCGACGATCACACGCTACACACGTCCCTTCCAAGCACTGCTGTAAGCAGCGGAAGTGAGCTAGAACGTTTAAACTTAGTGCGCATGCAAAGCAGAGTTCAAGGTCAATCTGTGCCAAGCGGCTTCACTGTGCGTTCTTTAGTTGCGTTACTATGGCAACAGTGCGTATACTTATTGTGCAGACAAGGTACACACACACACACTCATATATGTGTGTGTGTTTGGAGGGATATATTAAACGGGCGGATACTGTATTGGCTGTTAGTTAAGTTCTAGTTAACTGCTAACAACTTCGGTCAAAATTTAACATCTGTGACTACTATCTGTTGTTAGTGAATCCTCAGATAAATAGAGAGATGGAAAATGAGAAATAGACAAAGAAGTGTACTATAGACAAGAGATACATTTAAGTTCATGCACATAGATATTTACACACGCACTTGTAATTATATATATATGCATATATTATGCATTCATATATATGTATATATGTACGTATCATGTATTCATATATTAATATATATATATATATATATATATATATATATATATATATATATATATATATATATATATATATATATATATATATATATATATATGATTATTCCTATACATATTTACACACACATATAAAGAAAGATATATAGAAAATAATAAAGATTATAACTACAGGGAAATAAAAAAGAATCGTTAAGAAATCCACCTTGACCATGCTAATCTCTGCTGTCGTCAATTTTTTCCAGAAACATCTGCATACTCAGGAAGGTGAAAATGTTAGCCCCGCAAGACAACATTGGAGGCGACAGAGAAAACACACAGCAAGGCCGGAAATGACCACGCATTTCAGAAACGGGGACACTTTGCTTTCATGTAGAATATTAATTAACTTATGTCTTCCAGACATTCCAATTTCAAAGAGATTGATGATTGTAAGCGCTTCCGGACAATCTGCTAGTGGACATAGTACATTTCTGTTTTCGTGTATTTACGTCAATGGCCGTAAGTTTCTGTTTTGGGAGCGTGCAAGTCTATTAGACACGTACGTACTTATAATATCAAAACTAGGCATACGCACATAGATCGATGCAGAGACATACAATAATATAGACATGAACATATTTATGTATGTGTGTGTGTACGTATGTATATATGTATCTGTATAT
>NC_068986.1:32390669-32392282 GCF_001194135.2 Octopus bimaculoides | reverse complement strand
ATATATATATGTGAGTATGTGTATGTGTATATATATATACATAGTATACATTTGTATTATGTTTCATTTTAATATCTATTTTATGTGCGTGTGCGTATGGTGGTGGTGTTGTAAGTAGCTTGCTTACGAACCATATGGTTCCGGGTTCAGTCCCACTGCCTGGCACCTTGGGCAATTGTCTTCTACTATAGCCTCGAGCCTACCAAAGCCTTGTGAGTGGATTTGGTAGACAGAAACTGAAAGAAGCCCGACTTATAAATGTGTATATATATGTGTGTGTATGTGTGTGTGTGTGTGTGTATGTTTGTGTGTGTGTATGTTTGTGTGTCTGTGTTTGTCCCCCTAACATCGCTTGATAACCGATGCTGGTGTGTTTCCGTCCCTGTAAGGTAGCGGTTCGGCATAAATGACCGATAGAATAAGTGGTAGAACATGCTGAGAACTTCGACCTGTAGTAGAATTGAACAGATACAATCCTATCCTATCCAATATATATATATATATATATAGACAGATAGATAGATAGATAGATACATACATACATACATACATACATACATAGATTAAAACATGCGCATATGCAGTGCGTAGTTACATATCAATAATTACAAAGGGAAATATTGATGTATGAAGTACGAGTGCATTTGTATATTTGCATATATAAAAATGTGCATCTACATATGTGTGTGTGAGTGTATATATATATATATATATATATATATATATATATATATATATATATATATACATACACACACATATATATATATTGTACACGTACATATGTATATATATTTGCGTACATTATACAACATATATGTACATTTCTTGATTAATATATATATATACATATGTAAATCAATATTTATGTATATGTATATATATATGTGTGTGTGTGTGTGTGTGTGTATTTATCTATCTACCTTTCTATCTATATACATATATATATATACACACACACGCACACACAGATGCATATGTACGTAATATGCTTACGTACATATATATGCGTAAACCCACGCATACATATATAGACATTCCTACACACATGGTCTGCAAGCGGTGTTATACATTTTATGGAGAAAAGGTCCTCCAAACTCAAACGTACAAATATGATGGAAATATAGAGAAAGTTGATATAACTAAAGAACTATAGATCAAAACGATAAAAGGACGGATTATACATTTTTCCAGGTGTATCTCTAAATGTATTCGATTCAAATATTTTCTTTAAGTTATTCTGCAGATCAGATCTATTTGAGATCCAACCGTTAACATTTTCGCGAAGGAAGCTCTCGAAGGAAGAATTTTCAAAAGAGATAAAAAGTATAAAAATTATAAAAAGAAATGTTCCTTTGTTACTTCGAAGTAGATTATCACTAATCTTAAACTTCTTTTAATCTCTTTGCGGAGGATTATTTTATTTTGTTCCTTGTTTCTTTTTCGTTTTTTTTTTTATTTTTTGCGTGCTTTAATTAGATTTTGGTAATTCCAATAAAATGGGATCACCGATGTAGAACCGCTCTTGTTACCTAGCTTTTATATATAATGCATTATATACTTTAGTACACAACATTCGTGTATATATATATATATATATATATATATATATA
>NC_068986.1:32388650-32390659 GCF_001194135.2 Octopus bimaculoides | reverse complement strand
ATATATATATATATATATATATATATATATGCATATACTTGCTGTAGGGCTGGGATATATAATAGTCTTATATATCTGTGATCCTGTTTGTGTGTAGTTATATACTGTGTGTATAAATATACATACATACATATATACGTACATGCACACACACGCATTCACTCACTCACAGATGCCTATGTGTGCATACTGATGTATTTATTCAATATGAGTGTAAATGTATTTGTGTAGTGTATGTGCGTACGCGTTTCGCTCGTTCTTTCCCGGTCTTTCCCCGCTCTCTCGCGCTCTTTCTTTCCCTTACTGTACGTATGCACAGTTCTTTCGTCATACCTTCGACTGATTTCTCATTCTTCTTCTTCTTCTTCTTCTTCTTCTTCTTCTTCTTCTTCTTCTTCTTCTTCTTCTTCTTCTTCTTCTTCTTCTTCTTCTTCTTCTTCTTCTTCTTTTCCTTCTCCTTCTATTTCTTCTCCGTATGCAAAAGAAAGAAGAGCGGGCTTGTCTTATTCTTGAATTAAGTAGATATATGTATATATGGGAAGAATCCTGTGTATTTCAAAGACTTTCAAAGTGAACCGTTCTCCGTCTTACAGAGAAGATTCCACATCAACCTTATACTCCATACCTTTTACACTCACACCTATTCTCGTTTGAAATACTCAGAATGCAGACATCAAAACTACGAAAATGACAAAATTGGAAAACTTCTGAAAATCCTTTTGAAGTGGTTCCGTTGCACTTGCTCCGGCTATTGTTGTTGTAGTTACTGCAATCGTTTTTGTAATTGTTATTATTGTAGTGGTTGCTGTTGTTATTATTATTATTATTATTATTATTATTATTATTATTATTATTATTGTTGTTGTTGTTGTTATTATTATTATCATTGTTATTGTTATTGTTTTTGTTGTTGTTATTGTTGTTGACGTTGTTATTGTCGTGTCGCTACTGTCGTTGTTTTATTGGTGGTGGCGGTTGTGGTTGTGGTGGTGGTCGTCGTCGTCGTCGTTGTCGCAGTGGTGGTTGTGGTTGTGGCTGTGATGCTGGTGGTGATAGTGGTGGTGGTGGTGGTGGTGGTGGTGATACTAATGGTGATGGTGATGGTGGTGGTGATGGTGGTGACGGTAGTGGTGATGCTGAGGATTATGGTGATGGTGGTGTTACTCCAATCATTATTGTTGTTGTTTTTCTAATTCTCGTCGTCCTTACTGTTTTCATTATTTGTTGTTGTTCTTATTGTTGCTGGTAGTAATGGTGGCAGCGGGAAAAAGACTATTGGCAATTGTGATGATGTCGGTGATGATGACGGTGATGATGACGTTCTCTCTGTTCATGATGCTGTTGTTATTGCTGCTGTTGTTTCAGCCCTCGTTCCTTTCGTCGTTAACGTTATCGTGGGGTCTTAATTTTGTTACTGTTTGATAACATCATTAAGATGATTGTGATGATGATGATGAAACAGAAGAAGAGGAAGTAGGATGGAGCAAGAAGCAGGAGGACAGGGCCCTGATGCTACTTGTGTTGCTGTTGATATACTTGTTGTCTTATATTTGGAGTTTGCTCATTCGTCGCTGTTTTTATTCCCGTTAAAGTTAGTAAATTTATTTATGCGAGATGTTGCTGCTGCTGCTTATGATGATGATGATGTTGAGGATGATGGTGGTGGAGGTGGTGGTGGTGATGATGAGGATAGTGATGATGACAATGATGATGATTATATCGACGACGACGACTATGACGACGATGATGATGATGATGATGATGATGACGACCACAGCGACGATGATAATGAAGATGATAACCATGATTACGATGATGATGATAATGATGATGATGATAACAATGGTGGTGGTGGTGGTGGTGGTGGTGGTAGTGATGGTGCTTGTTGTGGGGAGGTATAGTGATATTGGTGGTGATGGTAGTGCTACAGTTGGTGGTGGTGCGGGATAGAGTAGTGCTGAAGGTGCTGGATGGGGCAGTGGTGGTGGTCGTCGTCGTCGTGCCGGCGG
>NC_068986.1:32384687-32386530 GCF_001194135.2 Octopus bimaculoides | reverse complement strand
GTTGGTGCAAAAGTAATGTCCGATCTAGAAAAAGTATCTCAGAGCGAATTTATCAATTTTTAAACCTCTTCTTAAAGTTTTAAGATATCTCTGTGTCTAAATTGTACTATTTTCTTTCAGATTATCTAACTTCTGGCTATAATTCTCAGAAAATTTTACCACCATGTTTGTCCCTTCTAAAGATCACCTAAGAAATGTTTTACTGTACGAGTTTAATAAAGGTGATAATGCAAGTGCGGCAGCAAGATCTATTCAGAGGACTTATGGAGATGATGTAGTGATCGAAATAAGATGCTGGTGGTGGTTTTTCCCGTTCCCGAAGTGGTGATTTCACTTTGAAAGAAGAGCCAAAAGAAGGTCGTCCAAAAAAAAAAAAACTTGATTCCGAAATGCTGGAGACTCTTGTTTCAGAGAACCCTACCGTTACCACTAGGGAACTTGCAGAACAGTTAAACGTGGCCCATACAACCGTGGTACGCCAGCTAAAACACATTGGAAAGGTTTCAGTGACTGGAAAATGGATCCCTCACGAGCTGTCTCCAGAGAATTGTGCTGCTTGTTGTCAATCATTGCTTTCGAGACACTTTCAAGCAACATTTTTAGATAGGTGTGTTACAGGTGATGAGAAGTGGATTCTTTACCATAATGTTCAACGCCGCCGTTCTTGGATCAGTCGAAGAGGACGGCCAGTTCAACAACCGAGAGCAGGACTTCATTCAAAGAAGATCATGACGAGAGTATGGTGGGATATCAAAGGAATAATCCATTATGAACTGTTGGACAACAACCAAACAATTAATGTGAGCAATTTCGTCGTTTGAAAACAGTTCTGAGCCAAAAGCGACCATCCTTGGTTATCGTCATCTTCCATCACGAGAATGCTCGTCCTCACACAGCTCGACGGACCAAAATTGTCTTGGAAGAACTTGCTTGAGAAATACTGCCTCATCCTCCATATTCTCCTGACCTTGCTCCTTCTGATTACCATTTGTTCTGAGGATTACAGAACCATTGTGATGGTTAACAAGAGAAGAGATTGACACTGAGTTGGATTCATATTTTGGTTCTGAACCTACAGAATTTTATAAGCGAGGCATTTATAAGGTTGTTGAAAGATGGAATGAGGTCATTGAAAGCAATGGAGAGTATGTTAATGAATAAATATTTCCATAGTCATTGGCTTATTCATTTTTACCTTAGATCTTTAAATGTATGTATACATACATACATACGTACGTACATACATACATACATGTATACATACATACATATAGGCGCAGGAGTGGCTGTGTGATAAGTGGCGTGCTTACCAGCCACATGGTTTCGGGTTCAGTCCCACTGCGTGGCACCTTGGGCAAGTGTCTTCTACTATAGCCTCGGGCTAACCAAAGCGTTTGGAATGGATTTGGTAGATGGAAATTGAAAGACGCCCGTCGTATATATGTATGTATATGTGTGTGTGTGCATACATGCACGCATTGTTACATATATAAATATGTGTACAACATTTCACAACGGCCAAAACAGTACACGCACATTCTATATGTTCTGTTTGCATTAACCTTTCCATCTTTCTATCTCATTTCTCTCTTCCTATCTTTCTCTCTCCCGCTCTCCCTTTATCTCTATGTCTCTTTCACTCATTTTCCCTCTCACTTATTACTGACTTTGAGATATATATATATATATATATATATATATATATATATATAGAGAGAGAGAGAGAGAGAGAGAGAGAGAGAGAGAGAGAAATAGGTTGGTAGGTAGATAGATAGTTAGAGATAGATAGATAGATAGACAGATAGATAGATAGATAGATAGATAGATAGATAGATAGATAGAT
>NC_068986.1:32380167-32383343 GCF_001194135.2 Octopus bimaculoides | reverse complement strand
ATATATATATATATATATATATATATATACATACATATATAAAGAAAGAGAGAAAGACACACAGACAGAAAGAGATAGACAGATAGATAGATAGATAGATAGATAGATAGATAGATAGATAGATAGATAGATAGATGCATTCATACGTAAATACACAGACACGAAACGAATGCTAAATATAGGTATGCAAATTCTATAATTTCTTTAGTTGTAACTTGTCCGTGCACAGTGTGCACCCGCAGCGAAGTCTCAGACAAGTTAGAGACGATCTCGACCAAAATAAAATCGTGTGTGTAAGTGTACAATATTTATGTTGATATGTATTAAATTATTAAATATATATATATACATATAGTAGTAGTAGTAGTAGTAGTAGTGGTGGTGGTAAATTTTTGGCACAACGTCACCAATTTTGTGGGAAGGGGGCAATTCGAGTACATCACCTTCCAGTATTTGAATGGTACTTCATTTTATTGATCGGAACGCCCTCCGAAGAGGTGAAATGCAAAGTTGGTTTCGGTAGGGTTTGAGCTCACAATTTAATGAGTCGAAGAAAAGTTGCAAAACATTTTTTTTTTTTGCCGATGCTGAGGTTTCTGATTCAAACACATTAATCCAGCAATTTTCTAAGAAATGGTCGTGGATTAATCGATTATACCGACTCCAGAAGGTGGAAGACAAATTTGACCACGGTATGATTTGAAACCAGAACAAATGCTCTAAAACGTTGTAACGTGTCTCACCAACTCTAACTTCCAAACACATTGAGTTTCTCACTCTCTTATAACTAAATCAACGCATTTTCGTAAATTAAATTTTAATATTATTTAAATATTGACCTTCATGATTCGAGCAACCTTACATTTCATTTCTTCTTTTTTTTTATGTATAATATTGTACATAAGCAGTTTATCTTTTGCTTCTTAACTTTTTACTTGTTTCAGTCATTGGACTGCAGCCATGCTGGAGCACTACTTTGAAAGGTTTAGTTGTGCAAGTATACCTCAGTACTAATTTTTATGTTAGATATTTATTCTATTGGTCTCTTTTCGACACATCTGTAAGTTACGGAAACGTGAGCAAAACAACATCGGTTGTCTAGGGGTGGCAGAAACACACATAGATACACTCACATGGGTCAGCCCATAACTACTGCAGTTTTTTTTATACTTCTTTTATTTTTCAAAATTTAGAAAACAAAGTTAATCTAAAATATACTCTCCTTCATTTTCTACAATGCTCTTCCATCTATCCGGTAGACTTGCAAGACCCCTCTTCCAAAATTCACTTGTCCGTGATGAAAAATACTCCTCCAGTACTGTTCTTACCTCGTCTACAGAATTCATATTTTTTCCGTCGAAATAAATTTGAAGACTGCGGAATAAATGATAATCAGATGCAGCAATGTCCGGCGAGTATGGATTGAACCCGAAACAACGTGGCTGCAAAATAAGCTTCTTAACCATACAGACATATCTGCACCTAGTTCTTTGTTAATAACAAAACACACATACTATTCTTATTCTAATTCCGATGACGAAGGCAGGATGAGACCATAGACCGCTGTGATCATGTGACTGTTAATGTCTTCATGACATAGAAACCTATCGACTCATGATTTTCGCTGTATTAGTTTTGCTGATGCAGACCAAACTAATTTCTTTGGACTCTAGTTTTCTTTCTTTCTACAGAGAAATCTTTTGTTTATATGAACTGAAAGAATAGTCGAGATATTTGGAACCCAACTATTGGTATTTCGAGTGGTCGACTGACATGGTTCTCACCTCTGCAACGAAACTATAGCTCTCATTTTCACATGGAAATAAACGGCTGGAGACCTGGCGGTGGTGGGTGATGGTGAATATATCGGGAAGCTATGGCGTTTACTCCAGCTAATTAAGGGAAGTGTTTTCAAACCAAGAATCGTTATCAAATCACAAATTTGGTTCACCTTCTCTGCAGACAGACGGAGCTGAGGAGAAATAAATAGATGAAGAAATGGTGGGTGGCGGACGGGAAGAGAGGACATTCGTTAATACTGCGATTACAAAGAGGAGAGAAAAAAAAAAGCCATCGAGTGAGAGGGAGGAATATGAAAAGGAAGAGACAGAGATCGAGACGGTGCATATTACTTCACAGTTAAAGCGTTGCTCAACATTAAAACAAAACACAAATGTTAAGAGGAATAAAACGATTTCATGGATTCGACATCAGGTTTGTGACATTTTCAAGAGTTCACAAGATCTGCGTGTTGTTGTTGTTGTTTTTTTGTTGGTCTTGCATTTGATATTATTATTGGTGGCGTTGTTGTTTCTATGGTAGCATGTTGCCAAAAAGCTAGTCTTTTTGTTAGATTTTTGTGGCGTGGATGAAGAAGTAAAGCCAGTGAAAAAAAAAAAAATTGCACAGTTAGATAGAAATTCAAAGCAGAGATATGGCGTGGGGCGCTTCAGATAGACGAAATTTTGGTAAAAGGAAGCTAAACGGAAATAGCAGGCAAAATTAAAGAAAATATAATTTCTTTCATTTTCTTTCTTCTTTTTGTCGCTCCTTTTCTCCTTTTTTCCTTTTCTGCTTTTTTTTTTTTCTTTTTCTGTTCTTAGATCGATTTCTTCCAGAATAGAAAGGCGTGAGATCTTTTTCAAATATTTCATCTGAAAGTTCTAAAAAGCAGTATGAGGTTTTAAGGTGGACATCTGAAGAAATATTAAAGAAGAAGAAAAAAAAACGAGGGCAAAAATTGCTTGTGAGGACGTCAGTAGAGTTGAAAAGAAGGATGGAGTTATCGATGAGATAGTGGAGATGGAGAGAGACAGAGAGAGAGGCTAGTGGTAAGAACATTCGAGAGGTGGTGTCGGGGATAGAAATGAAGCGATGTATATGAAGATGAAGAGAGAAACTAAGGAACTGATGACGATGGTAGTAGTGGTAGGGATAGTAGTGGTGGTGGTGGTGATAGTAATCCTCATAGTGGCACTGGTGGTAGTTGATTTGGTTTTCGAGGTGATATGGTGCTTGTGGTGGTGATCGCCGCGGTGTGTATGTTGATGATGAGGATAATGGTTGTGCTGGCGATGATGGTGATGAGGCCTTTGGTAGCATCTGTAGCGGCGGTGGTGGTGGTGGTGGTGTTGGTGTTTGTGTTAGTGTTTGTGTTGCTGCTGGTAGTGGTAGTG
>NC_068986.1:32377231-32379637 GCF_001194135.2 Octopus bimaculoides | reverse complement strand
TATACATATATGTATATACATATATTATGTGTGCCCCCGAGTTTCAGCCGTGTTTGCACACGATCTTTAGGCAAATATACGCAGCGCACATATGCATACATACAATTATTTGTGTGTGTGTATATATATATATATAGAGAGAGAGAGAGAGAGACAGAGTTGTAACTCTTTTAAATAATATATTCCTCTATACACTATCATAGAAACTCCTTTTTTATTTTTTAATTATTATATATATATATATGTATGTATATACATATTTATGTATGTATGCATATGCACATATATCTCTATATATATATTTGCATAATACGTATATGTGTATGTATATATAGATACAGGTACACACACACACACACACACACACACACACACACACACACACACACACACACACACACACACACACACACACACTCAGACACGTATTCATGCAGAGATATTTGTCTGTTATAAAAAAAATTACCGAACACGTGATACAATACCATAGTAGAATGTACTATTATATTACGGCTGACCCAGTAAACTGTTAATATAGAATTTCTCAGACGTGCAGATGGTTCTACAGGCAGGTAAAAAAGAAACCTACCTGGCACGGAAGAATCCTTTGCTAAATTTCTATTTAAGCATATTTAGAAATCCAACAAAAATATCCATTTTCTTTTATGGATATCGGATTCTATATGAGATAGTTAACACTCTACATGACGGATGCAAAATAATTAAATTATCCAAATCTACATAACAAAAAATAAAAAAAACACAAGCACAGGTATATATGACAGTATGTGTTTTTCACATAGAAGACCTAAACTTTGGGAATCGAGGAAATATTGTTCAAATCGGCCTAAGTAGTCGTGTACCTCTCAGGGCAAAGTTGATCACGGCAGGACATAGAGTAGCGAAAATATATACCGCAGCGCATTAAGTTCAGTACTCAAACGATTATTCGAATGCATTGCCCCATATGATATTCATGTGGAAGAGAAGCATATGTTAAAAAAAAACCTTAACTCTTATACAGACCTTGGCAAGACAATAAAGATTTTAGCTAAAGGCCAATAGTTAAACTTTCAGAGAGAGCATGGCTGTGCGGTTAAGAAGTTCGCTTTGGAACTACGTGGTATGATGTTCAGTGCAACTCTGCGGCATTTTGAGCAAATATCTACTGGTCTGGGCCGAACAATGTCTTGCAAGTGAATTTGGAATTTCATAGGCGGAAACTGCATAGAATGTGTGTGTGGAGGGGGCGCGTGTGTTATATATAAATATATATAGGCGCAGGCGTGGGGCTGTGTGATAAGCTTGCTTCCCAGCCACATGGTTCTCGGTTCAGTTTCTTCTACTACGGCTTCGGGCCGACGAAAGCCCTGTGAGTGGACTTGGTACAGGGAAACTGAAAAAAGCCTGTCGTATATATCTATATATGTGTGTGTGTGTGTGTGTGTGTGTGTGAGTAAGTGTGTGTGTTTGTATATCTCTGTGTGTGTCTTCGTGTCTGTGTTAGTACCCCCATCACCACTTGACAGCCGGTATTGATGAGTTTACTTCCCCTGTTCAGCAAAACACACCGATAGAATAAATTACTAGGACTGAAAAATATGTTCTGGGGTCGATTTGTTCGTCTAAAACCCTTGAAGAGGGTGCCCCAGCGTGACCGCAGTTAAATGACTGAAGGAAATTGAAGAATATATGGAAGGATCTGCGTGCTTCCGTGTCACCGCAACCGCAGTTTGAGCACTGATGCTGGTTTGGTTACGTTCTTATTTCTTAGTGATACAGCAAAAAACCGACAGCATAAGTACTAGTCTTCAAAAACTACAAAATCAGTAGTTCATTTCATTAAAACTCATCTAGTATTTGCCCCAGCGTGGCCGCAGCCCAATGACCGAGACAAGTGAAAGAAAAATATTCTAAGCTTAAATGTTGATAAAGTAACACAGTTAAATCGGAAACAGAAATCAAGAAACTCGATTTAGCTGCACGGATACAGGTGAATGTATCCATATACATACACATGGATACATACATACATACATATATGGCGATAAATGTCACATAATAACGTGACCGACGAGGCTGTCAGATGCTATTACGCATCGCTAGTCACAACGCGTTTTGCATTGTTTTAGCCTTCAAATGACGCCACCCTATTGGCTAGGTGAGCAGGCCAACAACCTCCCCCACCTCCACTGACAGATGGAGCAACGTGAAATGAAGTGTTTTGGTCAAGAACACACAACGCGGATCTGGTCCGAGAATTGAACCTCCGATCTATCTGTCTTTCTATCTATCGATCTCTCTCACTCTTTCTTTCGCTCTCTCTCGCTCTGTCTCTGTCTCTCTGTCTCTGTCTCACTCTCTCTCTCTCTCCCTCTCTCTCTCTGTATATATATATATATATAT
>NC_068986.1:32375751-32376883 GCF_001194135.2 Octopus bimaculoides | reverse complement strand
AGAAAATTCTGAGAATATTATTCGTCATATTTTATAGCACATCCGATCTGTTACAGGCGTTTCATCAGAGTGAAGAGAAATACTTAATATAAAAGAAGAGAAGAGAAAAGAACATAAAGAAAATATATAATTTTGATGGGGGGGGGGGATTAGTAGATTACATCGAGTCTAGTATATCTCTTTATCTATCTATCTATCTATCTATCTATCTATCTATCTATCTATCATCTAAGTTAAGCCGATAATGGAGAAAGTTCTTGATTAACAAATTGTCTACCAGTTGCGTACTGGGGTCGATGTAATCGACTCATCCCTTCTCAAAAAAATTGCTGCCCTTGTGGCAAAATATGAAACCATTATGAACCAGCATCATCATCATCATCCTCATCATCATCATCATAGATGGTGTTGATACTTTTGTTGTTATTATATTCGGAACTGGAATGTGTATTTCGCTTCTTTTTTTTCTTTTCCTTTTTTATCTCCCCGCAATTTTGTTTTTAGTTCTTCAAATATACGTTTCTATTCCTTTTTTTTTTTCTTAACGTATTTTTTCCTCGCCATTATTTATTGTTTGTCGTATATTATTCAAGGATTACTCTCTATTGTACTTTCATACAATTTTCTTTTTTCTTCACCTTCTTCTTCTTCTTCTGACACATCTTACTTTACACTTAATAACTATCTCTCACTGCATTGCCGCCATCATAAGCAAAGTTATATTACAACGACAAAGAAGAGATTTGTTTATATTTCTTCTTGCTTCTCCAGTATTGCATTTTTTATCGTTCTCACTGTTGTTGTTGTTATTACTATTACTACTATTATTATTATTATGATTATGATTATTATTATCATTATTATTATTATCATTATTATTATTATTATTATTATTATTATTATTATTATTATGATTATTATTATTATTATTATTATTATTATTATTATTATTATTATTATTATGATTATTATTATTATTATGATTATCATTATTATTATTTATATTATTATTATTATTATTATTATTATTATTATTATTATCATTATTAGTATTATCATTATTTATATTATTATTATTATGATTATCATTATTATTATTTATATTATTATTATTATTATTATTATTATTATT
>NC_068986.1:32373981-32374850 GCF_001194135.2 Octopus bimaculoides | reverse complement strand
TATATATATATATATATATATATATATGTATATATATGTATATGTATATATATTCATATATATATATATGTATGTATGTATGTATACATATCTGTGCATGAGTTTGCATAAACACACAGACACAAACACAAACGCACATATATATATACACGAATACAGATACATCGTTATCATCATCACAGTGATGATGGTGATAACGATGTCGGTGATGACGAAGATGATGATTATGATGATCAAGGTGATCATCATGACTGTGATGATCATGATGATAAGGCGGTAAAAAAGGATTCTTAAAAAACATCATAATAAAAAAAAAAGAATAACGATAAACACGACAATAATAATTATAATGATGATAATACCTTCGGATAAAAAAAAAATGTTTCGGTATAGGGATAGGAAAAATATGTTTTATTATTGATTGTAAGAAAATTGTTGGAGAGTAAACTGGATGTATGCGTGCGCGCATACGAGTCCGTGTTTGCACACACACACATACACACACACACACATATATATATATATATATATATATATATATATATATATATATATATACGTACATGCATATATACATGTACATAAATATATACATATATTTATATATACACACATATATATGTATATGTATATAAATATATACATATATATATAAACACACACATATATATATATGTATATACATGTATATATATGTGCATACATACATACATACATATACATACGGAAAGTGGATGGGACAGAGTGACAGGAAAAATGTAGAAGAGATAGAGATAGAGAGGATCATAGGGGCACAGAGATGGGAACGCTAAAAGAAAATATACTGGTTCATAATTATATATATATACATATATATATATATATATATA
>NC_068986.1:32367201-32373066 GCF_001194135.2 Octopus bimaculoides | reverse complement strand
ATATATATATATATATATATAATATCAATAGAAAATAATACTACAGTAATCGAGGTGAAAAAAGGAAAAAAATAATATAGTGTTAATATACCAAAGTATATCACTGTTGTTGTGGAGTGCAAAATTGTCGATTTGAATTTGTTTAGCCTTCCATTTTTATTTACTTGTTTTGAGAGGTGAGGGCTTTTTTATTTATTTATTCTTCAAGTATTTTTAAAAATTTCTTTCTCTTTGGAGCTTTGCTTTTCTTTTTCGTTTATTTATTTATTTATTTGTTTTTTCCTAATATTTACTTCCCAAACATTTCCACGTAAGAAAACAATATCAGATTGTAAGTTGTGTTAGTTGCGTAGTTACTATAGAACAGCAACATCATCAACACTATCAACAACAGCAACGTGTTCAACTCTATCAACAACAGCAGCAGCATCAGTGTCATCATAATAAGTACCAGCAATTACAATAATAACAATGTTATGCGTTCCACTATTGGCACAAGGCATCATATTTTATGGAGATTGTGTAAGTCGATTACGTCAACCTCAATATGCAACTGGTATTTATGTTATTGACCCTGAAAAGATAAAAGGTAAAGTAATCCCCTCCAAGCGATTGCTTGGAAAATGTATGGCGAATTGGAGGACGAACCTGACTGCATACCGCAGAAGTTTAGGCACAGTAGAAATCAGGAGAGGCATCTTCCAAATGAACAGCCTGTCCCCACTTATTTTTTTACTGTGCTTGTTACCACTAACACTGATTCTGAGGAAAGCAAGGGCTGGGTATGCGTTCAAAAGCCGCCAACAAAAATTCAATCATTTGTTATTACTTATGGATGACCTCAAACTTTATGGTAAAGATGAAGCCCAAGTCAGTTCCCAACTAGTTGATACGGTGTATACTCTCAGTGCTGATATCAGAATGGAGTTCGGCCTGAGAAAGTGTGGTGTGTAAATCTTGAAGAGAGGTAAAATCAAATGTATGGACGGACTAACGATACCGTTGGGGGAGGTTATGAAGCAGATAGAAGAGACGGGTTATAAGTAGTTGGGGATTTTGGAAATGGATAAATTGATGCAGAAAGAAATGACAGAAAAATTTAAAGTGGAGTACTTGCACAGACTGAGACTGATCCTTAAGTCGAAATTGAACGGACGGAATAAGATCGAAGCTATCAACACCTGGCCGATTTCACTACTTAGATATGGAGCAGGGGTAATCGCATGGACAGTAGACGAACTAAACAGCTTAGACAGAAAGACAAGGAAGTTGCTAACTAGATATGGTCTCGCAAAAAGTGACACGGACTATATGTATCAAGAAAAAGAAGGAGAAGAGAATTTATTGGATGCGAACACAGCATTAGAGCAGAAGAAAACAACATAGCATTGTATGTATAAAATGCCTCAGAACCGCTATTATTATAAGAAGGTCAGGCTTGTGTAGGATGAAAGATTGCAAAGATAAAGCACTGCACAAGCAATTGAAAATGAATGAAACTAAAAATAATTGGTTAAACAAAAGAATGCATGGTCAGTTTCATAGGAATGTTGAAGAAAAGAGAGACAGGGAAAAAGATGGCCGTGGATGACTTCAGCTTGACCCAAATACTTGCAACAGAGTGGACTCCATTAAAGTTACCCTCATTGCTAGATGGCGATATTAAACCGTGCGACGAGTTTTGGCTGTCATCTTTGATAAAAGTTACTCGATTTGTTTATGTTTGTTGTTATTGTTGTTGTTGTTGTATATTCATAGGCCAATTAATATTATCTTGCAGAACTCTAATCAAAGCCTTTCCCAGCGTGGTCATCCAGTTTTTTCAACATCATTAGGTAATGTAGAGGGCGGTAAAATATACCCGAAAAGATTGGATGGTCAACGCTAGAATGCTTTTGATCGGAGATCTGCAAAACACTGGCTGGCCCCGGGTTTAAAATGCCACAAAAATAATCAACAAAGAATCCTATTAAGCATTCAATAATCATAACCACGAAAATTTTACCCTGTCTTGTTGTTCAATAATTTAGACAGGTTTTTCAAGATTATGACAATATACCTTCTTCTAAAGCTTCAATGGATTTTCAAAAAGTACAATATTTCTTGAGAGTCTATTATTCTTCTTCTCAAACCGAAGATGAAAACGATGCGTAAACAAAGACCAATATAAGCTTCTAACGACAGTAATATATAATCGATGTAAGAAGACCTACAAATGGTTGTGTTTTGTATATTCTCAGAGAGGTAAAACTTCAAAATGAATAATATAAAAGCACACAGATAAAATATGACGAAATATCATTAGCACAAAACGTAATGAATGGTATTGGAGAATGTATTTATATGACGGCGATATCAAGAGTTCTGCAGTTATTATTAGGACGAGAGACTTAGATATAGGTGCTGGTTATTCTTTGTATGAATTACTAGATATCTGTAGCTCGTATCGAAGGGAGTGAGAGTGAGGCAAACAAAATAGAAAAAGAAAGAAGGAAAGACATATATTAAAGAAGGTAAATTGTGAAAAAAGAACAAAAACAAAACAGTAAGGAAGATGACAAAAATGACAAGGTATAAATAGTTACGTTCGCGAAAAGATTACGAACGGGAAAATGATGGCAAAGATGACAAGAATGATGAAGGTAGTGATATATAGGGAGAGATTATGGAGATAGAAATAATTACGCGCGGCGAGTTTGTGTGTGTGTATGTGCGTGCGTGTTTATAACGATTTTATCATCCTTATCATTAAATTTCTGTATACCCATGTATCTCTCTCCCACATTTTATCCTTTCTTTCTTTCTCTTTATAAATGTCAATATAAATATGTGTGTGTGCGTATGTGTGTATGCATACATATATGCATACATGATAGATCGCTAACCACTACATTTTTCTCTCCTTTTTTCTCTCCTTGTTTCTTTCTGTGTTCCTTTCTGTGGAAGAGCGTAGGCTCGAAACGTTAAAGACTTTTTTCAATTCCCGAGCGTTATACTAATACATCTATTTGTTTTCTACACCACCTGTCTTCGTCTGTTGTTTTGTTTTTTTGTGAATTCTCCCAATATATATGTGTGTGTGTGTGTGTGTGTGTACATATGTAAATATGTAAATATGTGTGTGTATGTTTGTGCATATCCTGACTTACTACCGCATATCAATCCTTGTCATCCTAATCGCTAACTTCTGCGTATTACTGTCTCTCGCACTCTCTCTCTCTCTCTCTCTCTCTCTCTCTCTCTCTCTCTCTCTCTCTCTCTCTCCCTCTCTCTCTCTCTCTCTCAATAGATCTTTAATAATTCGTTAAAATTGTTTTTGTACGAATTCTGCTTGAAACGCCATTCTAGATAATATCCGAAGTAAAACATTACGTAATATTTTCGATTTTAGACATTAGAGTGGTACTTCTTCAAACTTGAATCAAATTGTGCCTCCACCCACGCCACCGTTTTGCCATCGTGAAACAGGATTCTCTGCAGTTAGAGAATTTTTGGCATAAGTCTGGAATCCGACAGCGTTGATAGCCCAGGGCCCGTGCTGAGTTCTTCACTGGAAATACTCTACTTTTTACCCTACCAGACCAAGGATACATCTCAACATATATAGTAAAGTTTATTTGCCAACGTAAAGTGGCAGTCCTGCTTAGGACTATATTACATCGTTTCCAGCTGGTTACCGTCATATCATCTGTGCACGTATACTGCAGGTATCCCTAAGGCTTGAGGCGGAGCATTCGCTCCCTTGCTCACAGTATACGGACACAGATGAAGTGCCGGAAGCCAGCTGGAAAAGGTGTTTTCCTGGGGCTAAACAATAGTAACATCGTCCTTAGCAGGACTGCCACTTTACGTTGGCAAATAGACTTTACTATCGAATACTGTTACTACATAATTCTCGCTCAGAGATTTAAAACTAGATTTTCTTTTAAACACACGCACATACACACACACACATACATACATACATATATATATATATATATATATGCGTGTGTGTGTGTGTGTGTGTGTGTGTGTGTGTGTGTGTGTGTGTGTGTAGATAGATAGATAGATAGATAGATAGATAGGATGTCTTAGTTGAAAGCAGAAAAAGGCTATACTAGCCATTGGATGGCACTCGATACATCTGAGTAGAGTAGATAAAGTCAATCATGAGTACCAGCCACTTAATAGGATCTACGTCCTCGACTTGAACCCTTCCTCATAAATCAACCAGCCTCGAGCCAAAATTATAAAGGATATTAATCCTTCCTACTATAGGCTCAAGGCCAGAAATTTGGGGGCAGGAGGCTAGTCGATTACATCTGCTACTTATTTTAATCGACCATGGAAGGATGAAAACCAGAGTCGTCCCAGACGTAATTTGAACTCAAAACATAAAGAAGGAAGAAATGCCGCTGAACATTTCGCCCGGCACGCTAACGTTACTGCCAGCTCTTTGTCTTAGTAATAATAATAATCCTTTCAATTATAGGCACAAAGTCTGCAATTCTGGGAGAGGGGGTTAGTCGACTACATTAACCCCAGTGCTTGACTAGTACTCCGAAGGACTGAAAGGCAAATTCGATCACGGTGGTGTTTTGAACCTCAGAACGTAAGGAGGGACGAAATGCCACTCGCGTGCTAATGATTCTGTCTGCTCACAACGTTGAGAATAATAAGCGTTTCGACTATAAGCACGAGGCTTCAAATTTGGGGTAAGGGAACTAGTTGATTACATCAACCCCAGTGTTTCACTGGTACTTTTTTCATTGACCTCGAAAGGATGAAAGACAAAGTCAAGCTCGGCGGAATTTGAACTCAGAATGTAAGGACGGATGAGATGCCGCTAAGCATTTTGTCCGGCATGCTAACGATTCTGCTAGCTTACCATTATAATAATGGTTTCAAATTTTGGCACAAAGCCAGCAATTGTTTGGCAATGGTACAAATGGATTACATTGCCCCCCCCCCCAATGCCCAATTGGTACTTAGTTTATCGACACCGGGAGGAGGAAAAGCAAATTAGACCCAGGTGGTATTCGAACTCAGAACATATAATCGCAAGAAATGCTGCTCAACATCTTTTCCGCAACGATTCTGCCAATTCGACGCCTGAAGAATAATAATATATCTGATATTATTATTATTATTATTATTATTATTATTATTATTATTATTATTATTATTATTATTATTATTAATGCTTATCTTTTTCATTGCATCTATTATTATTGTTGTTATTATTATTATTATTATTATTATTATTATTATTATTATTATTATTATTATTATTATTATTATTATTATTATTATTATTATTTACGAAGAATTGTTATGATTTATTTCATTTTCGTTTTCATTGTATTTCATATAGTTTTTAAAGCAAATTTAAAGGCATTTAAATTATCTCAGTATTAAATACAGTTTAATTGTCTAGTAGATACACAATAAAAATACAATATGATTACTATATACAATAAAGTAAAAAATATTATTATAGATCATAACAATTATACAACACTTCGTAAAAATGTAATTATATTCAAAAGAAAGACAAATGGAAAAGAAAACCTACAAGGTGTAAAAAATAATAATAATATATTTATGCTCTTTTTATAACTTCAATGATCATTATTTAACTACAGTGGTAAAATTAAATGTATCTCCGATCTGTAAGAAATTAAAGTGGATTATAAGTAATTACCAATGCGTACGTAAGTCTGTGTGTATGTGTATGCGTGTGTGTATATGCGTGTGGGCATGTGTGTGTGTGTGTGTGTATATGTACATATATATATATATATATATATATATATATATGTACATACATATGCATACAAGCATACATGCATACACACACACACTCAAATATATATATATATA
>NC_068986.1:32365944-32366830 GCF_001194135.2 Octopus bimaculoides | reverse complement strand
ATATATGTAATTATGCATTTTAATATGAATGTATTTGGATATATATATATATACATGTATATTATATTGTATATAAATGTGTGTGTCTATATATATATATATGTGTGTGTGTGTGTGTGTACGTATGTGCATATATATATACATACATACATACATACATACATACATACATATATATCATATCATACATCGCATACTTGTGTACATTTAAGTGTGTAACGGTATATAAATATTAAGGGCGAATATTGAACATTACCACCACAATGCCTTCCAGCTATTCATGGAAAGAGACATCAGCTCTTCAATCAGTAAAGATTTTATTGACTAAATATGCTTTTGATTAATGTATTTTGTAGAACATTGCGAGATTATGAGGCAGAATGGGATAATGGTGAGACAGCAACAACAACAACTACACTAACACTACTAATAGTAATAATAATCATAATATTAATGATGGTGATGATGATGATGATGATGATGATGATGACGATATTATCGTGATTAATAATAAAGGTAAAATAATATTATTAATAATGATATATGTAACATTAAAAAGAAAACGAGATACTGGAACAGAGGCAAAATGGATACCGAAAAAAAGAAGAAGAAGCGAGAAAACAAAGGAGAAAAAGAAGCGGTTGGTGACATAGAAAAGTCGAAAATATTCTTTGTGAGATGTGGTAGCGTTAGTGTATTGAGTCTGCAAGTTGCGGTAGGAATAAGGCGCAGGATAAAGGTGATGAGGTAGATGTGTAGGAGGTATAATAGGAGGAAGGGAAAAGAAACTAGTTGTGCTAGGACCTCCATCTTATATGCTTGAATTGGCATAGAGTGTGTATTTGCCAGTCGCTACGCAAGACCAAATTCTATATCAATATATATA
>NC_068986.1:32364178-32364842 GCF_001194135.2 Octopus bimaculoides | reverse complement strand
ATATATATATATATATATATATATATATACATCTACACGTACATATATCTACACGTACATTTATACATACGCATACACATATATGTAGACGTACATTTATAGAAGATATAATTGTGCATTCCTTGACTGCATATATGACATAAGCAAAACTGTGTACACACGCATAGCAATAAAAATGAGCGAACCAAATTCAAACATGGCGTAAACGACGTCTTATCTGTTTTGTTCAGGGAAAGCCCCGTTTCTGTTTCCCAATTCTAATATCTGACATATCAAGAGGACGCGACTAATTTATGGTTCTTGTGTGGGAAGTGAATCCCAAACAAATGAAAACGGAAATAAAAAAAACACAAAGAATGATAGAAATAAAGAATCAGCTTGTGAGTGTGGACTGAGGTTAAATATAAAAGGGGATAGGATGAGAGAACAAAAAGTGAGACGTATTTGATGACGCGTTGCATGATCGAAGAAATCCCCTCTTTTTTCAACAACTTCTGGTTTTAGCAGAAGAGCTTTTCAGCTTTCTTCAATCACTAACGTCAGGCAAACTGTATTTCATTGCTTAACATCCCATTTCCCACTCACTGTCTGTCTGTCTGTCTGTTTGTCTCTCTTTCTCTCTCTCTCTCTCTCTCTCTCTCTCTCTCTCTCTCTCTCTCTCTCT
>NC_068986.1:32363661-32364168 GCF_001194135.2 Octopus bimaculoides | reverse complement strand
TACAGACATACATACGTACATGTTTATATACATTCATATATTATATATATATATATATATATATATATGTGTGTGTGTGTGTGTGTCTATGTGTGTGTGTGTCTGTGTGTGTATATATATGTATGTATGTATGTATGTATATATATCATTCGTCATGATAGATCACTAGCCACTAAACGTTTTCTTTTTTCCCTCCCGGTTTATTTCTGTGTTCTTTTGTGTCGAAGAGAGTAGGCTCGAAACGTAAAATACTTTCTTACTTCCCGAGCGTTAAACTAATACATCTGTTTGTTGTTTACACACCCATCTTCGTCTTTTGATTTTATAAAAATAAATTCTCACTATATATATATATATATTGTCATCTTTCTCCGCTTCTTAAATCATCGCAGAAAATGCACGTACTTTTTTGTTTAAAAATCAGCACTATTAAATTATAATTCTTAAATCTAACGGGAAGAAGTAAGTGGATACATTGGTGTAAATGATAGCACACATATCGTAAAT
>NC_068986.1:32359721-32361787 GCF_001194135.2 Octopus bimaculoides | reverse complement strand
ATATATATATATATATATATATAGTGTGTGTGTGTGTGTGTATACATATATATATGTATATGTATATATTTACACACATATATGTATGGAAGTATGCACTGATTGATTGATTGATTAACTGATTATATTGATTAATAGTTGATCATATTTTTATCTCCGCGTCTATCTTCTAACGTATATAGATATTTAGCGTCCATATCTCAATTATCTCACCGTCGAAATGCTTGAATATCGATTGAACTACCTGAATATTTCTAAATCTCTCCATATATCTACATATCTATATAAATAAATTGATACAGAGTGAACGAGTGAAAGAGATGCACACGTGTAAACACACGAATACATGGACATGTGTACATATACACAGGTGTTTGTCTGTCTGTTTGTCTATCTGTTTGTCTGTCTGTATGTCTGTATGTACGTATGTTAACAGTGCAGATTTACATCTCTCTGCGTCCAAAATTCCAATCACTTCTTATTCGTTAACATTTCGTGATGGTTCTCCGCTGCCTCTATCCCCCCACCCAAGTATAGTCATTTAGTTTATTAATATTTATCATTGTTAGGGTGTCTATTTTAGAGGTTTAGAGGGTTCGGCTCACGATCGTATGGTCATGATTTCGACACAGTTTATTTCACGTTGCTCTAGTCCACCCGGTGTGCAAAAAAAAAAAATGAGTTGTACCTGTAATTCAAAGTGCCAGCCTTGTAACTTTCTGTGTCACAATGAGAACCACGTTAAGGGTTTGTGTACTTGTAGAGCAGGCTCAGTCACTTGCATGTTGATTTCCGTTGATCGGATCAACTGAACCACTCGTCGTCATAACCGACAGAGTACCAGCTTTAGTTAGAGTTAGTTACCATCATTAAGAGCGAAGACGCGTAGCCGGGCGGCTGGTGCACTGGGGTCTTGAGCACAACACAACCATTTCACACACGCGTGCGCATACGCACTCATATATCTATATGTATACACGCACACGCACTCATACATACAGAGAATGAATGTGAGATAAACAGAGAGAGAAAGAGAGAGAGAGAGAGAGAGAGAGAGAGAGAGAGAGAGAGAGAGAGAGAGAGTGAATGGGAGATAGAGAATGAGAGAAGGTAGGGAAGTAGATGGAGATTTAGAAAATAAATTCATTTATGCATACATTCACAAATACATGATAAATGCTTATTTGTATATCTCTGTACATCCATCGTCCAATTTCGCATGCGTCCTCTCTATCTAGCACTTCAATTATGTATATATATCTATCTTCAAATTATGCATTTTACTATATCTGTGTGTGTATATTCGGAGAGCGACAGAGATAGAAAGAGTCAGAGATGGAGACAGAAACAGAGAAAGTGAGAGAAATAGCTAGAGAATCTAATCTTTTTCTTTTCTTTTTCTCTCTCCGTATTTAGTGCAGCTACATTCCAAAGAAACATAATATAGGAAAACTGAAACGAGAAGGTCATGCAGCCAAAATTTGGTTATCATCTTAACTTAACCCGGTATTGTTTAAGCTTTGGCTTAACAACGAGAATTCTAAAAGTGTTACATTCAGTTAGATTAATCACTCTCATACTTCGTTGAACACAACATCTCATTCTCGTGTTCTTGCCCTCCTGTTAAAATATAAAGACTGACAAGGGGAGGTGTTTGACGGAAGATGGTAGAAATCATTCGCTTGAATAAATATTCAACAGGATTCCTTTCCGATGACATCCAAAAGGTTACGGACAGCGTACTGGCGTAACTGATAGCGTAGAACGAACGCGTGGAAATTTTCGAATACGAGGAAGCTAGTCACAAAAGCGAATGAATGCCTCTAAGGTGTTACTGTTTGCCAGTTTAATCTTTCAAAGTAAATCACAATTATTTCTAAATAGATGTTAATTTCTCCTTTTTGTGATCAATTTTGTAGCACTATATACATTTGCTTTCCGATTTGATCAAGTATCAGGTGAAAGAGCAGTTCTGTTTTCTTTGTTTAAATGATATCAAAAGCGTACGTAGGCACACACACACACACACACACACACACACACACACACACACACACACACACACA
>NC_068986.1:32354742-32359440 GCF_001194135.2 Octopus bimaculoides | reverse complement strand
ATATATATATATATATATATATATATATATATATATTTGTATATATATATATATATACAGATATATATATATTATGAATGTATATGTGTATGTATATAATCATATATATCTTGTGTTTATGTATGCACATATATATGCATGTTTACATAATGGTGATGTTGATGATGATGATGATAATATATGCTTACGCACACACATACACGCAAACACACACACACACACAAACACACACACGCATACACACACACACACATATATATACACATTTCTATATATTTTCATCCATACATGTATATATTTTCATGCATACAATCATACACGTACATGCTTGTGTATGTCTGTGTATGTCTGTGCGTATTAGAGAGAGAGAGAAAGAATGAGTGTGTGTATACAAACGGATATGTCTTCTAACAAAAGCCGTGTGAAGAGTGTGATTACGCTGTTTAATCAATCATACGTTATTATACTCGATAGATCAGGTTTGTTACATGCCATATTCAATCGAAGAATGTAAAGAAATGGTTGTATCCTCCGAACAGTTCTCCTTCACTGATTATCACAATTCTAAATAAAGATGAAAGTGCCATTGTTAGCAATATTCTATATATGCTATTGTATATGGACTGGAGATAAAACGGATATGGGATTTAATTTGGATATGGTCTTGTTGTTTTGGCTCATTTGAAAAGATTTTGACCTGATAACTGAGTCGATCAAAGAAACTTTTCATCATACCCTCCATCTATCTATTTGTGGCTTCGTATTATAGAATCCTTTGCTGTTCAGCCAAATATACTGAGGCATGGTACACTCTGTACCTTGTTGAATGATACAGATAAATAGAGGATAGTGTAGTAGAAAGGTCTTTTTCATTCTCTTTATTTTGCCCTAGCAGGTAATTACCAGACTTTATATGTTCATAAATATCTTAAATGTATATTACGTGAGTAATTTTATGTTAACTTATATTTAATGCGAGGAGCATTAAAGAAACTGACTAGAAATAATTATGCGTTGAGGAAAAATAATACCAGTACATTATTTAGAATATTACTTGGAGTATGTCCTTCTCGGGGTCTATAAAATAGGATGCCAGTCAAATACCGGAGTCCACTAAATCTACCATATCCCCACACAGAAATGGGTGGGCTTGTGCCAATGTTAGGAACTGATATGAGAAATGGTATAATTGTTTCAAATATTGCCATAGGGCCAGCAGTTTTTGAGATGGTGGAGTCAATTACACAGATTCCAGTACTTGATTGCTACTTATTTTATCGACCCCGAAAAGATAAAACGGAAAATTGATCGTGGCAGAATTTGAGCTCAGAACATAATGATAGACGAAATACCGCTAAGAGTTTTGACTGGCGTGCTAACGATTCGGCCAGCTCGCAAACTTATGAATTTATATAATAACGATTTAAAATTTTGGCACAAGGTCATTAATTTCGGGGTTAAGTGTAAATTGATTACATTGAGTCCAGTACTCGACCGGTATTTACTTTATCGACCCCGAAAGAATGAAAGCAGAGTCGACCTCGGCGGAATTCGAACTCAAAACGAAAAGACGGATGAAATGCCGCTAAGCATTTAACCCGGAGTGCTCATCGCCTAAGAAATTTAATAACCCTTTCCAGTTCCGGCACACTGTCTGGAAATTGTGGAGAGGGGGATAGTCGATCACATCGGCCCCAGCATTTGACTGCTACTTAATTTAACGACCCCGAAAGGATGAAAGGTAAACTCAGAACGTAATGACGAACGAAATACCGCTGAGGATTTTCGTCGGTGTGTTTATTTCTGTGTTTCTTATTTCTTTATTGCCCACAAGGAGATAAACACAGAGGGGACAAACAAGGACAGACAAAGGGATTAAGTCGATTACATCAACCCCAGTGCGTAACTGGTACTTAATTTATCGACCCGGAAAGGCTGAAAGGCAAAGTCGACCACGGCGGAATTTGAACTCAGAACGTAACGGCAGACGAAATACCGCTAAGCATTTTGCCCGGAGTGCTAACGTTTCTACCAGCTCGCCGCCTTTATTTCTGTGTTTCTGCCAGCTTGCCGCCTTAAGGAATTTACATAATGATAACAATGGAATTTACATGGGCTCTGCTAATGTTAATTATTACGGAAAGTACGAATTGCAACGCCATTCATGTTTCGCTCTCATCAGAGAAGCAAAGACTTTCATTATCGTACTTCGTGAAGTAGCAGTGACAAAAGAATTAGTAACAAAAGAATCGGGAAGCATAAAAATGTACATTCCTGGCAGAGACAAATGGTTTCATGAATAACTGTCATAGAGACGCCATCTTGCGAAATATTTCGCTCTTCATGCACGAAATACCATTCAAGTCAACTTCAAATCACATCCCACCGAATTACCAAGTAAGGAAATTTTGGTTAGTGACGGCCATAATACTATTAATTAGAGATCTTTCGAAAAAAACTAAAGTAAAAACTAAATAACAAGAACAATGACAAATATTTTAGTCTCCCCAAACCCTTTTTTTTTTTGAGTTGATGCGATTTTGAATCGATTTACTTTAATGATAAATTCATATTTCAATCGAACCTCTGTAAATATTATTTTCAGCTAATCCTATTTTCGTTGTTGTCATGTGCCGTATGCTTACAGCGTTTTGATGACACTACAAAGAAAATCTTCCCGATTAAACGCGGATCCTCCCATCGGACGCAGCTATAGCGTTACATCGATCTGAGATTCTCAGTGTTTTCATGACGGAGATATTGAGGTGGTTTGGCATTGCCTTCCCCAAACGTGATAATTCAGAATGTGTAATCTTAAAATAAAACCTGACTAACCACTGGTAATTGCTTGAATTGGAAGATTTGGTCAATAAAGCCCGCCACATGTTGGCGCTCTGCCACGACATGGTTTTGCTTTCATTCCAACTGTGTGCCACGTTGGGCAAGTGTCTCCTGATATAACCCCTGGCCTAGGCAATATCTTCTAAGTAAAATTAGTAGATGGAAACACTCTGGAAGCTCGTCGTATGTATGCATGTTTATTTTCTTTTATTCCTTTCTGTTGAAGAGCGAAGGCTCGAAACGTAAAAGACATTCTCACCTTCTCGAGCGTCAAACTAACACACCTGCTTGTTGTTCATATACCTATCTTCGTCTTTCGTCTTTCTGTAAATTTCAACCGTATATATATATATATATACGAAGTCATGTAATTGAATGTGAATAGAATATATGCTCGTCGGTTAGGCTGTACCTGTCATTTAAAGGGCTAGACTTGGGACATTTGTGTCATTCTAACTCTAACTGAGAATTATATTAATGGTACTTATATCTATGGAATAATAACCACTTGTCACGGTAATTCAATGAGCACGGTAATTCAATGAGCACGGTAATTCAATGAGCACGGTAATTCAATGGAAACTCATTTGACAAAATCAACGTGTGAGATTATCATCGGAGCATCAAGTTGTAGGTACAAGAGCAAGTTTTCGTACACTGAAGTTCCACAACCTCTTACAATCTGAAGTAATTTCGTAGGGAACTTCAAATTCCCGTGGTCACAAATCTAGTTTAATGGGTGGCCCTGTTTTACACAAGTTTACACAGTACTCTATTAATAAACTTGTGTCATTTATATTAATGCATGGGTACTTGTATTTCCTTTAAATGTTTAAATAAATTTAATATTTATTTAATTTAGAGATGATCAACCCTGGTTCGAAAAATGCAGAAATCTGGAAAGCATTTAAAAAACTAGGTTTTGCCTGTCAAGTTATCGTTAGACCAGTGAGAACAGTCTGAATGGTTGAAACATACTGGACCCCGTTAAAGGTAACGACTAGCAGCAATCTTATCTGCAGTTACTTGATTTCCAGGAAAATATATTTGTCATTAATCTTGCTGTTATACAAGCGAATTGAAGATAAAGAAAATTACAGCAGCTGACAGTGAGTTAGAAACGATCATATGATGAGTAACGATTGGTGGAAGATACGAAAACGACTGAATGGATTCTGAGATAACGCAAAACAAACAAAATATGACAGTGAACAAAATGGAATAGATATAATAAGAATCAAGATATGAAGCTCAAAAAAGAAACACGATAAAAGCTTTTTCGCCCAGCAGCGAGAAATCATCATCTGCTTTGAGTGAATAGTATAGAGGTGACTATTTTAAAGAGTTAATAGCCAAAATTTATATGTAGGTACATATAAATCTAAGCAAGTTTTTAAAATAATATATAGATTCAACATAGAACTTTGAATAGGAAGAATTCATTAAGAAACACTATATCACATGAAACGCTGAGATAGTGACCAGACGTGACGAAACTGAAAACGAAGCAACGTAAAGAAAAAGACAAAGCAATATACACATACTGTAAAGTTTCATAAACCAAAATGAATTAATAATTTAGTAAACTATAATATAATAAGGAATTTGAATTTAAAAAATGTAAACAAAATATTTTCACTATAGCTGAAATAATTTCCTCTGTGTTTTGAAAAGGCAAGAGAAGAAATGTTAATAAAAGAAGGAACATTTACATAAATATTAATTTTGAGTATATTTTAATTAGGGAAACAACATGCAAATAGAAACGTATTGATGCGAAACGATATCACCGTATTAAGGAAACAGGACAATGAAACACCCGTCTATATGTTGGAAATTAAGCTAATTGATATTCAA
>NC_068986.1:32354323-32354732 GCF_001194135.2 Octopus bimaculoides | reverse complement strand
ATATATATATATATATATATATATATATATATATATATACATATATGCCGTACATCGGAACGTAATTTAATTGATGTCTCCATTCATTGAGAATATTTGCAACTGCAAACTATGGATGATCAATATTCAATCTACAGTTGGCATTACTACTTATATAACAAGAACATTGCATCTCAAATTTCTCAAGTTGAAGAATGATATCTGAATATTATAAATTACAAACTAACACATTATATATACAAAGAGGGCGTTCAACTCAGCACGTTCAAACAGTGAGTGGTGAAAGAGGAGATACAACCTATTTTATTTATAAAATCATTGTTTGTTTGTTGACACTCCGTCGCTTACGACGTCGAGGGTTCCAGTTGATCCGATCAACGGAACAGCTTGCTCGTGAAATTAACGTGCA
>NC_068986.1:32353008-32354313 GCF_001194135.2 Octopus bimaculoides | reverse complement strand
GAACAGCTTGCTCGTGAAATTAACGTGCAAGTGGCTGAGCACTCCACAGACACGTGTACCCTTAACGTAGTTGTCGGGGAGATTCAGCATGACATAGTGTGACAAAGCACAATAGAAACAGGAAGTAATAGTGAGAGGAAGTTGTGGTGAAAGAGTACAGCAGGATTCGCCACCATCTCCTGCCGGATGGCTCGTGGAGCTTTTAGGTGTTTTCGCTCAATAAACACTCACAACGCCCGGTCTGAGAATCGAAACCGTGATCCTATGACCGCGAGTCCGCCGCCCTAACCACTATAAAATCATACATCATTTGTATTGTGACAATTAGAGGCAAAATTTCAGATTTTTAGGGATAACCTCGTAACCAGAGAAAGGAGTGACTTGCTTATGCAGAAGACAAAGAAACCTGTTTTATGTGTAGGATTATTTTATACATACACACATCTAAAATCGATGTTCATTTCCTGAGAATGGTTAAAAAGAAGTCGCTTCGAACGTACCAGTGTCTCCCTATATATGTTTTTCTTCTATATCCTTTCTGTATTTGCTGAGGTGATCTTTATCTCTCACATCGGATTAGTTTCGTAATACACTCACTGTAGTACTTTATGTTATTTTGTCCGCTTTAGAAGCAGGCAAATGACCACATCAACTCAAGATCTTTAGCGAGACATCATTTTGTCACATCAGGATGTAACTGATGTGACACAGACTGCAAAATTGAGGCTACACAATATGATACACAGCATCCCACCCATAAAGGACAGTCGCGGGATGGGTCAAAATGATCGTCGTATATCATATCAGCTGATGAAAAACAACAAGATCTCTTAATTCAGGAGATTGGTTACATAACCAAATACCTGCGAATCTGGAGAACTACGTTGCGTGGAAACAACTCTTTTACTTGTTTCAGTCATTTGACTGTGGCCATGCTGGAGCACCGCCTTTAGTCGAGCGAGTCGAGCAGGTCGATCCAGGACTTTTTCTTTGTAAGCCTAGTACTTATTCTATCGGTCTCTTTTGCCGAACCGCTAAGTTACGAGGACGTAAAGACACCAGCATTGGTTGTCAAGCGATGTTGGGGGGACAAACACAGACGCACAAACATATACACGCATACACATACATACATATATATATACATACACGCAAACATATACATATATATAAATGTGCATGTGTGTGTGTGCGTGTGTGTATTGAGGAACATTAAAACAAACACAAATATAAATTATTAGTTTTCGTACTCATACAGTAGTAGTGGTGTAGTTTCTCACATCCATATTTTCTACAAGAGTGCAT
>NC_068986.1:32347577-32352901 GCF_001194135.2 Octopus bimaculoides | reverse complement strand
ATATATATATATATATATACGACAGGCTTCTTTCAGTTTCCGTCTACCAAATCCACTCACAAGGCTTTGGCCGGCCCGAGGCTATAGTAGAAGACACTTGCCCAAGGTACCACGCAGTGGGACTGAACCCGGAACCATGTGGTTGGTAAGCAAGCTACTTACCCATAGCCACTCCTGTGCTTTCATGTATACATATATATATACATACACGCAAACATATACATATATATAAATGTGCATGTGTGTGTGTGCGTGTGTGTATTGAGGAACATTAAAACAAACACAAATATAAATTATTAGTTTTCGTACTCATACAGTAGTAGTGGTGTAGTTTCTCACATCCATATTTTCTACAAGAGTGCATACGTGGAAATATTAGAGAAGGAATAAGAATTGTGAAAATATTGTGAAAAATGTAAAAACACGGTAAATCTATGTGGCTTCCACTAACATCATTCAAGATCGAAATGAATTGCGTGTCATAAGGAAGTTTATATGTGCGAGATCGTTGAGCATGTAGAAGATTGGTACCCAATAATAATAATAATAATAATAATAATAATAATAATAATAATAATAATAATAATAATAACAATAATAATAATAATAATAATAATAATAATAATAATAATAATAATAATAATAATAATAATAATAATAATAATAATAATAGCAGCGACAACAACAACAGCAACAATAACCACACCAGCAACAACAGCAATAACAACAACAACAACAACAACAACAATAATAATGATAATAATAATAATAATAATAATAATAATAATAATTACAATAATAACAATAATAATAATAATAATAATAATAATAATAATAATAATAATAATTACAATAATAACAATAATAATAATAATAATAATAATAATAATAATAATAATAATAATAATAATAATAATAATAAGCACATGGCCTTGGCAATGCATATATATCTCAAGTTAACTACACGGAAATCGATCTCGTTCGATACATGATCAAAGAGAGTCATAGTTGCAGATAAATCCTTTCTGGAGCTTTACCATTTAAAATCGATATGGCACAAAACTACAAAGATGTATGTATCGACCCCACTAAGTTGATACATAATGTATGGTGGTCTTGTTACGTTTGTTGTTGCTATTTTATTTTTATTTTTTCCTCGCGGGTCATTAATCTAGTTTTAGCCGCAAAAATGAAGAATTTTTACACGAAATAGAATTGACAAATAAGTTGTGTGTCCTTATGTATGAAACTATAAATTATAAGCATTTGTGAGAGAATTCGGTCAATCAGTACGTCTAATTAAATATCAAGGTGAATTAGATTGACCGTAGTTTAATGCTAGAATTATATATTTTTTTTTTTTAGAAAAGCTATGTAATATTACAACAAATAGAAAGTCTCAGAGATGCAATATTCCTGAGTTTACAGGAGCGTATGCCAGGAGAGAAAGATAAAGAGAGTGAAGGGAGAGAGAAAGAGAGAGAGAGAGAGAGAGAGAGAGAGAGAGAGAGAGAGAGATAGAAAGAGAAAGACATTCAGATAGACACAGAAGAGATAAATTAACATACACACACACACATAGGCCTACCCGCGTTCACAAACACACACACACACACACACACGTAGGCCTACCCGCGCTCACAAACACACACACACACGTAGGCCTACCCGTGCTCACAAACACATACACAGGCCTACTCGCACTCACAAGCACACAAACATGCATACACGTACGCTCATACACAATTGAAACTAGATAAGTCACTCAAGATTTTCGTGGAAAGGAAAAGTCCAAAGAACTCATCAAAGAATCTGACGCTTGCTTTGGAACGAAACGGTCTCTTAAGCTAGAACTGCTTTCTGCACAATTTCCATTTACCAAATCCCTCTCAATATATTGCACAACAATGATTTTACCAATGAAAACCGTACGGAACCATGCAATGGGGTGAAAACCGGTGGTCAATGTCATAATTGCTGTATACTTCTGAAATTTTCAAACACCTCCTCTCTCTCTCACTCTGTCTCTTCCTGCGCTTCCTCTTCATTTTTCATTATGAAGAAGAACCAATGATGGAAACGTCAAAGCAATCCTTTTCTTGGTGGACCCATCAAACATTATCATGTACACGTACTTCTTTATTTTTTAGTTATCTAAAGATCTTTTCTTCATTTTACTTCATGCATATATAAATACATACATAGATATGTGTGTACATGTGTCTGTATATAAATATATATATATATTACTCCAACTTTGATTTTCACGTTTTATTTACAATCTCATAATAATATAAGATAAGACATCTATATAAAATCATTTAACTCCAAATTAACGAGTGATATATTTTACACAGGAAAACAAAACAGACACACACGCAAGATTTGAACTTGTGCTTTTGCTACACATCAAGCGAAACATTCCGTATAGCATAGCGAGATGTATTTGCGCAAGAGTTGTTGAACTCTTGCGTAAATAAGTCTTTTTTATTGTATATTTCGATAATTCGACTTGATAAACTTAGAGACTTTTTACGGCTTCAAAACCACCCCTTGAAATTAACAGACAACGGGATTTAGAAAGCAAAGAGAGTAAATATACTATAAGTGAAGTCGCCAAGAAAAAGTTGGCGGGAAAATTATTCCGATTATCAATACTCATGATCCAGGAGTGACAAAAGTATTCAACATCATAAAAGCAAATCTATCAGTCATATTTCAAAGCTCTAACATGAAAGATCTAGTCAAAGAAAATTGTATATTGAACAGCAAACGTCACTGAAAACATTTCAAAAAACACCGCACAATGGCAGAATTCATGTCAGAAGATAATTCTGAACTTACTGTGCAAAGTTTTCAAGAGGGTAGTTATGGACTATGCGTAAGAATCTAAAGTATTTGGAAACTGATTTCAATATAAAATTGAAAAGAAGAGATTCTTTCCAATTAAATGCCAACATGAACTGCATAAACTACTCCACCTACAAAGAAAATTACATCGGTCAGACAGGAAACACACTTTGTGAACGAGTGAGAACACTCGTGCAGCAGATTACTCAAGCGGAATTACATTGAAAGAATATCTAGAAGTTTGAGGAACTTCAAGCTTTTCTCGTTTTATGAATGCATAAGTGATGCTCCAAAATACTGGATAGAAATGGAGAAATATTTTATCAAAGAAAAACACTCCAAAATTTAAACATATAAAAGAACTTTATAGATACTGAAAATTTCATTAAGGAATGAAATTTTCAGGTGAACAAAAGCAAGTTACCATTAAATATTAATATTGTTGTGACTGCTGTTATTAAAACAAATTATTAAAATGATTTATAAGCAACCATCACAGGCACACACACCATACAGAAATCTATATAGATCCCTCCAAGAATCCATTTGCATACCATGAACAAAACTAGTCAACCGTTTAATGACTTCTCCAGATTAAAACAAACAATTTATAGAATTTATAGAATTTAATAAACATTTCTGAGCAAACAGGTCATCAAAACAGCCAGCTCAGAAAACATTTGTGCTTTGTTCCATCTTCTACAAACACCTGACACCTCTTTGTACACCAAAACCAATAAACAACTGGCCCTTCCAGAAAGAGATGTCTCCCAAACTCCTTAAAAGGCAACTTCCCAAATAATCATTCGTTCATTGTTTAAACATTCACTACGCACGCACATACATATACACATACATATATATTTAAAACAGCAAACATCCTAACTGGCCTCTCACATAAACCACTCATTATTTCTATAATCGTTAGATTAAAAGTAAACACCTTTATTAAGAATATTCGAATTTCAGACAATACAATTCTATATTTTTGAGCTACGAAGTTTTTATACTATATATTAGTCGGAATGGTGTTCTCATCTTGGTTGTTGCTTATCACAACATTTCGTCTGTGTACGCTCTAGTTTTCTTCAGATGAATCACAAGACACCTGAAGAAGGTTGGAACGTACACAGCCGAATCGTAGTGAGAAGCAAAAGCCAAGATGGCACCACTACTCCAACACAATACATACTAAGAAATCCTTATATTTCCCAAACAAACAGCTTATATTCCTTTATATGCACAAATATATAAAGTGAACCCCTTAGACACATATGAGTTCAATGAAAAAAGAAATCTATATAAAATATAAGTAATACACAGTATTTCTCAAACGTCTGACTACTTCTTTACCAATGTGCATAATCTCTACACCCCAGTTGGTATTCTACACATGCACACAGACACGCACATATATATAACATATGTGTACAAATATATACCTTTTAATATATATAGGTATGTTTGTGCGTATGTCATTTTGAGGGGCTACAGTGATTACTAATTTAGTTTCAGTGTTCCTTATATTGGTGAAGTTTTAATCTATTGAATTTGTGGAGGTTTTTCTGTAGATAGTGCTACTTTAGGTCGATATTTTTGTTTTCATTTTTTGGTTTCCATTTATTGTTGCAGGTTTAGAGATTTAAATTTTTTTTTTATTTTTCTACATGAAAGAGGTTCAAGTAATCCGTTAGGATTAAATAGAGATTTAGATAAAATTCCTTTTTATCATTATCATAGTTATAAGGATATGTTGTGGTTTCTTGTGTACGTACACTTTTAGCAGGGTCAGAGGGGATAAAAACTCGTACATCAACACTTACGAGACGAAGGTAAAACTACTCTCGTCCTGAAAAACATTCAGAAACTCAGGCATTGTTGCAATAAAGACAAAACTGTGCATAGCATCACTTAAAGCTTGTTTTTCATTGTTTAGTTCTTATTTCTTTATTGCCCACAAGGGGCTAAACATAGAGGGGACAACCAAGGACATACAAACGGATTAAGTCGATTATATCGACCCCAGTGCGTAACTGGTACTTATTTAATCGACCCCGAAAGGATGAAAGGCAGAGTCGACCTCGGCGGAATTTGAACTCAGAACGTAGCGGCAGACGAAATACCACTAACCATTTCGCCCGGCGTGCTAACGTTTCTGCCAGCTCACCGCCTGCATTGTTTATCTCTGTTTAGTAGTAGTAGTATTAGTAGTTCATAGTAGCTTTAGTATTGGCAGTGGTAAGACTTAGTAATACAAACAATTATTTATTTCTACAAAATTTTTCTCTATTAACAGAATATATAAACAAATATATGTGCGCGTGTGTGTGTGTGTCTATGTGTGTACTGATAGGTAGATAGACATACAGACATATACATAAATATATATGTACAAGTATAATCACTCTCTCTCTCTCACCCTCTCTCTTCCTCTGTCCTCTCTCTCTCTCTCTCTCTCTCTCTATATATATATA
>NC_068986.1:32346216-32347157 GCF_001194135.2 Octopus bimaculoides | reverse complement strand
ATATATATATATATAAATAACATCTGATTAAGACAACGAAATATTAAGCCTTGTGCTAGAGTGATAGTTAATAATGTTCCTGATAAAGACTCTATGGTTATTAAGTCACGTGACAGAAGACGTTCATTAACCAAAGACATCATTAACAACCAATGAAGTCATAGCAGAGAGAAGGTGGATATGTCAATGGGTCTCTCACATATAACACAATGATATGTTGTGTTTTGTTTTGTTTTGTTTTGCTACTGTTCTGTAGAATTTTTGCTTTTTTCTTTTTAGTATTTTTTTTTTTTTTTTTTTTTTTTTTTTTTTTTGCTTTTCACTATTTCAACTATTGTGTATAGTCATTATTTATACATCAATCAGACTTTTGGATTGGCGGCTGATTACACCATATAGAACACTCCCACTTTCGACATACATGCGCACAGCTCTCTCTCTCTCTTTCAAACGAAGTATGATATACCCAGGGTCCAACTTTATACATTATTTCATTAACACTTCCCCCCTACACATAGTTTTCTGTCTCCTCTTTTCTCTTATATATATGTGCTCTCGTCTATATATTTACTGATATCTGCTACTACCTACCGAGCCTTCACAAAAGTAAAGGAGAGAGACAGAAAAATGGAAAATGTCCTACCTATTAAAAGATTATCGAAGTATTTTTTAAAAAAACATTTCATTTATATTTTCCACAGTTTTTCTTCATTTATTCTAAGTTGAGAAAGTCGAAAAGACTGAAACCGGTACTAAAATGTCCTTCATAATAAAATTATTTTAGCGTTTTAAACTTTGTCGTATTTTCCTTATACATATCAAGCCGTGTATTACTTTTCAACCTTATACACACAAACGCACACATATATAGATATAGATATAGATGTATGTATGTATATACATGTATATACGTGTATGTATATATATATATATATATATAT
>NC_068986.1:32341951-32343717 GCF_001194135.2 Octopus bimaculoides | reverse complement strand
TACACATACATATTCATATATATGCATGCATAACAGCACAGACATATGAGTGCGTTCCTTTGTATATTCAGCCACACACACACACACACACACACACACACACACACACATTAAATGTGTTTAGTATCATAGAAGCCTCTTGCAGACAAACCCTTTTACTATTCCAGCAGCCTGCTAGACTTTGCAGCAACTCTAACCAGCTAACCAGCTTGTCAACTTCCAATTATCTATTGAACACACCCAAAAACAACCAGCCTTCAAACTAACCCAGAAAAACACATCCACTACACCCTCCATCACATTCTTCTACTACTTACATCTCTAATTCTTTTGTTGTTTATTGTACTCGTGCTTCGCTTTTGTTTTTGATCCGTTTGTTTTTACGGTTGTTTTTGTTTGTTTCATTTATCAAATCGTGGTAGAATGCAATCATAATCAGCGGCGTTTTCTGATGTCTCTACTAACGAAGCTTCATTACCTGACATCATTGCAAAGCTACGAAATAATGACGACTTTCTTATATCTTACGCTTTCGTTTTGCGCTAGATTTCTTTGATTTTTCGTTGGCGTTGGGTTTTGCGCTGTGATGATAGTAGTAGTGGAAGCGAAATTGATGGTGGATGCTGCTGCTTGTAATGCTCCTGCCCATGATAACGATGGTGGTGGTAGTGGTTGTGGTGGTGGTAGGTGGCGATTAGAATTAAGGTAGGATAAAACAGAGACGAGTGTTGGAGATATGTAGCTAAGCTAACCGAGAGCAGAGACGACGCGGGAAATATCCAGCGGAAGGAAGAATTTTTACTTCTAGACATAGAGGTCGCTGTTTGTATTCATCGAGGATTAATGCCCCATTTTGACTAGGGATGGATGAGTGAAAACATGGATTGGTGTACTTATAAATACGACTAGTATTTATACACACGCAAACACACATTGTGAGGCGGCGAGCTAGTAGAATCGATAGCACGACGGGTAAAATGGTCAGCGACATTTTGTTCGTGTTTATGTTCTCAGTTCAAATTTTGCCAAAATCGACTTTACCGTTCATCTCTAGGATTCGATAAAATAAGTGCCAATTGAGCATTGAATCAATATATTCGACTTAAACCCTACCCTGGAATTACTGGTCTTGTGCCAAAATATGAAACCAATAATTACATACATATATATAAATATAAATAAAAGCAAGAACTATGAACGGTTAGAAAATATAACTGATAGATAGCGTGAGATATTCGATAGAGTGAAAAATGCATTTGCCAATCAGCTGTTTTAAGTGGTTCCTCAAGAGAAGTAAAGTGGAAGAGGCACCAAGATTAAAGTATATGGAATATAGTTCAACTGTGAATGGAAATCATATTGCACATTGTGTTCACGGTGTTCCTTACTGTCTCAGTTCCACACACACACACATATGTATATATATATGTATATAGCGAGAAATGGAGGTTATGAGCGGTAGTGGTGTCAATTAGACCCAGAGGTTTCAGGTAATGCTGAGTAAGTGCTGAGTAAATTCAATGTTTAGGCAGAACGGTATACATATAAGATTCCAATACCTTGTGAGTAAAATCCAATTGTTTTTAAGATTGGTCATAGCATTTGTAAATCCATTATTAAGATTCCAATACCCTATGAGTAAAGTCCAACAGTCTTTGAAATTGGTCATTATAATATATTTTATTCATAAAAAATTTCGCCTGATTTCATTCGATGTTATCAGAGTAATGGCAATTTTACTGAAATTTTTTAGGGTGTACATATTT
>NC_068986.1:32336876-32337312 GCF_001194135.2 Octopus bimaculoides | reverse complement strand
AAAAAAAAAAAAAAAAAAGAAACTCGTTAGATACGATCTCGCTTTTCTAAACTCAAATTTATCTGCCATCTTTTTATTTACTTTCATCGCTCCTTGATGGATACAACATTATCAGTCGTACCAGCAACATATATATACATATATATATACAGCATATTACAGTATTATTAGTTATATAGTGTTGTCAATTTAATTGACTTTACACCACTCACTGTACACGAAACGACCTCCTGAACGAAACAATTACCATTGCTGTCATCGTAACCATTCAGCCCCGCTTCTCTTTCTCCTTTCGTTTTCTTTGACTCTTTTGTTTCGCCTTCCTCTTCTTCCATTCACCTTGACTCTGCTGTTCATCTTCCTCGTTACGCTGATCCTCATCTAATTATACACACACACACACACACACACACACACACACACACATATATAACTA
>NC_068986.1:32334372-32334700 GCF_001194135.2 Octopus bimaculoides | reverse complement strand
CGCACACCTTCCGATATTGGAACTTTTCACTCAAAACCCTATGAATGGTGCTTCAGAAAACCTCAGGAACCAAAATGCGGAGATCATCCAGAGTGATCCGCCGATTTTCACGCAAGATTTGCTCAGCCTTAACGACTGTCTCGTCAGAAATTGAAGGTCACCCGCTTCTTTGTTCATCATGAATTTCAGTACGACCAGCTGCAAATTCCCTACACCACATGCGGATATTTTTGACATCCATGCACGACGCGCCACACACTTTCGCTGATTGGCGATGAATTTCAATTGGTTTAATTCCTTTTGCGTTCAAGACCCGAATAACTGCGCG
>NC_068986.1:32332035-32332756 GCF_001194135.2 Octopus bimaculoides | reverse complement strand
TATATATATATATATATATATATTAGGAAGTGAGAAAAACACAAGCAAAGGAAAAGTGCAAAGAGGGAGAGAGAGTAAGAGAAAAATTTGAGAACGGACGAATCGACAGAATGTCAGAATAGGTGGGGAAGATTAGGGTCTGAGTGAAAGCGACCGATCAGTTTAATCCCCTCATTTCTAAATATGTGTCAACGATGGATGGATGTTCTAACAATCCGAAAGATCTCGATAGTGACAAGGGCTTTCATGAACTTGCAGTATTGACTTTAGCTCCTCACGTGGGTAAACGTTGACGAAGTGGATGGATCATCTCTATACCCAATATGAAGACGTACTTTCATCGACAGCGTGAGCAAGCGATGGAATCTCTTTGCAATCACTCGATCTACAAGACATAGCAACCAATTCTTCCTCAAAACACACACTACTTTCTTCAAAAAGTGTTATGCCTCAAGCTACTGCTATCTAGCACCTTCGGATGATTTTTACTCAACCGCTACACGACGGCTACTCAGCTGTCACTCGACCCTCTACCACGGCTAGACTACTTCTATTTATATTTCTTGGGAGGTCCTACTTCTTCGCTCGGGGGCGTCGACACAACAAAAAGTAAACATAAAGTAACGTAGAATGCGGGCTTCCGTCGTTTACGATTGACTTCCTTTCTACACGTATCTCTCTCTCTCTCTCTCTCTCTCTCTCTCTCTCTCTCTCTCTCTCT
>NC_068986.1:32322496-32331790 GCF_001194135.2 Octopus bimaculoides | reverse complement strand
ATATATATATATGTATGTATGTATGTATGTGTATATATATCAAGGAATAAAGGGAAACCTATTTGTATGTATATAAAGGAATAACGAAATGCGTGTATGTATGTATGTATGTATGTATGTATGAATGAATGAATGTGTGTGTATGTCTATAGGTACATACTCAATTACTCAATATTTACTCTGTAGTAACAATACTAAAACCACCAATAGTAACAAAACAACAACAACAACTACAACAGCAGACATCATAACGTCCCCCAGTTAATGTGTATTTTATGATTCAGACTACTTTGATCACAGAGTAAAATATTGAATTGTTTATGATTTCGCATATTTGTTTACGCTCGATATTTCGTAAAGATCTTTGATGTTTAGTAAAGTCTTCAATCTATCAATTAAAATTACCTTTTAATTATTCTTTAATCACATATTCACTTTATGAGATAATATCCAACGCTGGTTATTATCTTTATGAGTGGGAACTTGTAGCGATGTAAATAATCTTAATTATCTGTATTCACATTTTACTGTAAGCATGCGTCTTAGAGCGACTAAGAGACTGGCAGACAGACTGGCAGACAGACAGACATACTGGCAGATAGACAGACAGACAGACATGTAAGCAAGCAAGCGAGACGTCGATGCAGCAGAATGTTCCGGAGCAATTATTTTAAAACTCGGTTGGATTTTACTTCATATACGACGGGAGGTATACGGTTGAGAACATTATGAACGTCACAACATCCGATCCGAACATGTGCTTAAGAAAGCCATTGTAGATAGATAGATAGATAGATAGATAGATAGATAGATAGATAGATAGATAGATAGATAGACAAGTCATAGGAATAGATACATATATTATTTTATTCTTTTACTTATTTCAGTCATTTGAGTGCGGCCATGCTGGAGTACCGCCTTTTAGTCGGGCTAATCGACCCCAGGACTTATTCTTTGTAAGCCTAGCACTTATTCTACCGGTCTCTTTGACCGAACCGCTAAGTACATCGGCGTTAATGCGCAGCTGGTATTTATTTCATCAACCCGAAAAAAATGAAAAGCGAAGTCGGCCTCCGCGGAATTTGAACGCAGAACGTAAAGATGGACGAATCGTTACTAGGCACGTTTTGCCCAGCGTAGTATCCTACGTTTTGTATCCAAAATATTTTTAACCCAGTGTTTTATACGCTATTATTTAAAGCTTTATCTACTTCGAGTTTCACCGTTATCACCGAATTGTCTCATTTACATTTAGTGTCCTACATCTTCGGCATTTTATTGCGTAGTCGTTGTTATGTCTTAATTATATAGATATATATGACTGACATTAGGTGAAAGATTGGTGTAAAGACTGTCATAAGTGCAACACCAGGGGTGCAGAGCAATGCGAGACACTTAAAGCAAACTCATAGCATTTAACCCAAGTAATAAGCATTTTATGCATTGGTTCTATGTTCCTTAACAGGTACTGAGTGGTCACTTACTAAGCCTTAATAAACGGCCTTATTCAGCACTAAGTGAGATTCTACACATGAATAGAAAGCCTTGCGTGACATTGATCAATAGTCTACAACTGAATTGAAACGCACTTAGTTCTGATCAATAGCTTTCATAACAATCAATAATAAAGTTTCGGAATCCCTTTTCCAAAGAATTTTACATTTGCTTGTTAGCACTAGATTCCATTATGGTTCGGCTAGTAGTAGTAGTAGTAGTAGTAGTAGTAGTAGTAGTAGTAGTAGTAGTAGTAGTAGTAGTAGTAGTTGTAGTAGTAGTAGTTGTAGTAGTACTGATGGTAGTGATGGTAGTGATAGTTTGAGGAGAAAAATCCGGACAAAGGTTATCTGTTTGATGTGGGCCGATTTTCCTTGTTTCGTCCATCATAAGACAATGCCGCTTTCTTTGAACAATCGAAACCGCAGCAATAAATAGGAGACTCCCATATATAACATTTGGGAATCGGTTATTATAAGTTTCTGGGCTTCTTTGACATTAGAGGGAATTATCAAAGCAACTATTCTCTAAAAATAGTAACCTCTATGGCGTTAATTTCATTTTGCTTGACAGAAATAAATGATTGTATGGCGGCATTTCAGAAACGACCGCTATAAATACCTTTTTAAAATCTGATTTTAGCAAAGAATTCAGCGAAGCGAATGCACAACTGTTTTCCTTTTCTCTTGACCTTGTTTGTATTAATTTTTTTTTTTTAAATGTAGTGACACTGTCGTGCCCAGTTTACATGTGTTTCGAATCCTAAATGGTAAGGAAAATGTTATTTAGTATATTTTAGACAATTTATTTCATTTCGACAGGCATTCGTTTGGAAAGAAATAAACCTCGTAATATTTAATTTTTTTTTTTTCTTCTGTTTTGCTATTTGGATTTAAAGTAATGCCACCAAGCATTCCGCCCGGCGTGCTAATGATTCTTTTCAACTCTAGGCACAAGGCCCGAAATTGTTGGGAGGGGGCCAGTCGAATAGATCGACCCCAGTAAAGTACTGGTACTTAACTTATCGACTTCGAAAAGACGAAAAGTAAAGTCGACCTCGGCGGAATTTGAACTCAGAACGTAAAGACAGACGAAATACCGCTAAGCATTTCGTCCGGCGTGCTAACGATTTTATTTATTTATTGCCTACAAGGGGCTAAACATAGAGGGGACAAACAAGGACAGACAAATGAATTAAGTCGATTATATCGATCTCAGTGCATAACTGTTACTTAATTTATCGACCCCGATAGGATGAAAGGCAAAGTCGACCTCGGCAGAATTTGAACTCAGGACGTAAATGCCGTTTAACATTTTGTTAGGCGTGTTAACATTCTGTCTGCTACCTTCATCTATATTGCATTCAAGCTTTGGTACAAGACCAGCTATTTCGGAAGAGGCATAGGTCGATAAGATCGATCGCAGTGCTCAACCGGTACTTATTTCACCAACCTCGAAAGAACGAAAAGCAAAGTTGCACTCGGCAGAATTTTAACTCGGAGCGTAAACACGAACGAAATGTCTCTAAGCATTCTGTCCGGAGTACTAACGATTCTGCCAGCTTTCCAGCTTTGCCCACATCAACATTAATAATAACATTTGTACGATAGAGACCAATGTATTTTCTTTGTACTTAATTGGATATTCCCTATCCTTGTAGCAGCTTTCTTTTAATGAATCCTAACTCATCAACGACTTCAAACAGCACTCTTCACGAGTTGAAAGCGTTACTTTTTTATATAGTCGTTCAGCGTGCTCTTCCACATGTATCTGAAAACACATGCCACAATAAAAGCAGCCACTACTACTACTACTACTACTACTACTGCTGCTGCTGCTGTTGCTGCTGCTGCTGCTGCTGCTGCTGCTGCTGCTTCTACTGCTACTGCTACTATTGTAGCACACCATACCGTCTTACAAAAGCGGGACACATCACGGCTAATTTATCATTATGTCTGAAGAACAAGAGTGACCACAGATGGAACGTCTCTGATAGCATGTTAGCTTTTTCAAGATTGATCTGAGCTAATCGACAAAAAAATAACAGTAGCAGCACTAACAGCAGCAGTATTCAACAACAATATTTTGTCAGCACCCAAGATTGGGAGCAAGATATAATTAGAAAGAACGGAGATGAAGCTTACCATAAGACGACAATTACTGCTTCTTGTCATAAATGCTGCTGTAAGATTTGCAAAATGAATCAACACTTACTTTTGTAAATGTTCCTTTTTTTTGTCTCTAAAAATAGGGGCTCTTTAGTAAAATCGCCTCTGCTAAAAAGATGTCAGCCGTCACCATACTCTCGCAGCAGAAATATTCGGTAAACACCCGATGTTGCGATTCACTAGAATATTACCCACGTGATCAACAAAATCTGACCGATCACGACTTCGTATGCAATTGGCTCCAGCGATGATTTCATCTTTTGGCGCACTTCATTCCGATCCTAATAATCAGTATAAATTCGGCACACCTTGACTACTTGACAGCTTCGCGAGAGCATTGAGAGACGGCAGATACGAGATGGTCGACGGACGGCAAACTGACGCTGACAGTTGCTGACCGGAGATGACAACAAGAACAATGAACAATCGATGACAGCAACACAACGACCAACAGCTAACTTTTTGAATACTATTTACAATTACACTGAGAACAATAACATTCAAACTCTCTCGATATTTTCTCGCTCGTAGTAACGATAGTATTCGTTGTTTCTGTTTTTCCTTTTTGTGTGTACAAGAAAAGAATACAATTTTGTTTACCAAAAATCGCAACAGATTTCGTCGTCTTCTTCGTACAAATGGTGACCCCGATGCAAGAAATAGAAATCAGCACGTGTGACAGTGGTGACCGAACGTTTAAAGAACATTTCGCAGCCTCATCTTCCAGCATAATAGACGAGGACCTCCAACACCGATTTCTGTAAAGTAATTCTCGTTGCAAACAAATTAATCCGAATCTTGCACAACCCCTTATTTCACTACTCTCTAAGATGGTCTAACCGTAGTTTCCTAAATATTACTTAATCAATAATAACAATTACCTTGCTATAATACCAAGTTTTATCCGATCAAGCATTTTAGCACTTATCCGATCAAGCTTCTTAATGGCATGAAATTGTAAGCTTCATCTCTCTTCCTTCTAATTATATTTATACCGCTCCTACTTTCTCCAATATTTCTAAGTTGATGGAAGCAATCTTTAATCTCCTACAGAAGCTTGAATCAGCTTCTCCTTCCTTTTCTTTTTCTTTTCGCTTCTATTTGTAGCCATCATCAATATGAGTTTCGGAAAAAGATAGATCTACCGAAGATATTGTTTCTTGTGAAATTTATAACTACTTGCTATCCCTAGTCAGCCAATGTTTCTAGCGAAGCTGTAGAATTCATCAACTACAAAACCATACTGTATATAATACAAACCTCTTTTCCAAACTATCTTCTTGTGGATTAGACCTAGAACTAATATCCTCTCGATGCCTTATCTGTACGTGTTCATGCAAGCTACTTAATCATACAGCCTATCATCTCCGAAGCACTACCTCCATCAACAGGAGAAATCGTTCGCCAACGTCATTTCATTCCCTTCTCCATCAAAGCTCCTGCGTTTCTCTTGAGATAACACAAACATTAATTCTTCTGCAACCTTTAAATCCAACATTTGATAAAGTTGTTAATATTAGCCGATCCCTAAAGAAATCAATTTTTAGGAAGACAATAAAAATCAATAATAATAGCTACCATCATCGCACAACTTCATATTCTTCTTCTTCTTCCATTACTAAATATCTTCATTGCATTCTCCCATTTGGGTATCATAATCTTGCAACGCCTTCTAACATTAACCAAGATGCATACGTTATTAAGTTCAAAGAAGGACTAAAATATATTTATATCAAAGTCAGGTCAGAAGCTAAACAAGGATAGAAGATCGAGGTTAGAAGAAAATAAATAGTTTAGTAAATATAACTTGACCAAATTGATTTCTGAGATTTCTAACGTATGTAATGCTACTTGAAGAATGGAAATCTGTAGTTTTGGGGCTGGTGCAAAATAACGATTTCCTGGGTTCTTTTTGCTATTTTTTCAGGCTAGATATATTTTCGTTTCAGTTTCACAATTTATTTATTATTGATTTTTAATTTATTGATTCTATGGGGGAATGAAAGACAATATCTACCTCGTCTGGGTTTGAACTCTCCCTATATAAAGAGGCGAGTATGATTAAATATGAACCTGTAATTTAAAATAGACATTAACACGCTAAGAAAAGAGAAAAGTAGAATCTAGGAGACAAATCCTTCGTTTTTCGCCGGATGTAAAACAAAGGAAGTTATTGGGTGCGAAGGAATATAGGAGAGGGGGCTGAAAAGTGCCTGGCTTTAAGGATATCCTGAAAGGCCTGGCTCGAGACCGAATCTTGCGAGTTCTATTACAGGGCTTCGAAAAATTGAGCACCGCTGCAATAAGTGTGTGAATCTGAGAGGGGAATGTGTTGAATTATATCATAATTAACTGATCCTCCTGTATTTTTTTTTACCCAAAACCAGGAAGTTTTCCGCATCCCTACGTAGTAGAAGAATGAATGAAGGGTGCGATTTTTATCAGAACTTTTTACAGATATTGTAGTTCGCTGAATGTGAACATTAAGACTCACCAAAAGCACTCTTAACAACTCAGTAGGTTTCGTAAGAGCTATGGAACTGATTGGCGAAAATTTGTTCTCTCAGTTCCTACACAAAAATATCTTAAATAAAAGTCTGTAGCTATGACTAAAAGAAAAAAACAGAAAAAAATATAATTGACGGCCATATAACGAAGGAATAATAGTGAAAGAGGTTAAGATCGGATCTGAAATCGTTCTGTAGTTACACTTGCCAGTGAGTTTACTCATTGCACTAGAATAGTTACAGCTCAAAGCCTCAAATCTGCGAAGGAAGTTTTAGAGAAAATGTACGAGTGAAGGGAGAATATGTTAGTTTTCCCACAATCATTCTTCTCCAGTTCTTACGCCACTGTGACTACCTTCATGAAAACGCCACATGCTCACAAACACGCACATATAAGCATACATATGTAGAGCATGACTCGAGTGAGACCTGGAGAAGATTCGGTCGCTGGATCTTCGTCATCATCAGCGTCTTCACCGTCGTCCTCATCATCACCATCATCATTATCACCAAGTCATCACCATCATCACCACCCTCATCATCATCATCATCATCATCATCATCATCATCATCATCATCAGTATCATCATCATTGTCATAATCATCTGAACATTTTGCATTGTTATATTGTACTTGTTTGATAAGGACAGAAACTCTTTTGAGTTTCGCGTGTGTATATGTGTGCGTGTGTATGTGTGTGTCTGTGTGTGTGCGTTTGTATGAGTGTGTGTGTGTGTGTGTGTGTGTTTGTGTGTGTATGTGTGTGTATGGGTTCCTATTCGTTCATCCAGAAGAGGTTACTTCATTACACTTATGATATTATCTAAGATTATCCAATCAAATCCCTGCTCTGCTACTGCTGCTGCTGCTGTTACTGTTGTAATTGCAAATATTTTAGAACATTTTCATTAAACCTCCAGGTTTATCAGAAATGCACGGTCGACTCCTAGCACTAATGAAGCGATTAGCTTCAGAACACGGCCCTTTTATCTAATGAATATAACAGAGAACTGGATAGAAAGACAAATTTTTATGTTATCCATATATATATATATGAAAACTGATCAAAAAGCTTCACATATCCTGCTGCTCAACAACATAGATGTAAACATAAATGTAGGGCCGGGACCAGGATTTCGGAACCCAGTCCCAGTACCTTGCCTGCCTGTTCATGCATCGAGGATACCCCTCAACCCTTATCCAAACCCCCCTTGCCCACACTCGTCGAATAGATCGCACGACCGCCCTCTATCCTTCCCCACACCAATCCTCTATCCGCACCCCTTTCTCTTCCTTTTCCATCCGTCCATCCTACCCCTTCGTCGGAGGATCCTACGGGCCTTCCGTCGTCTCCAGGTCCATCCCACCAACCGCCCCATTTTCCCCAACCCACCCTTGTCCTCCTTTAAACGCACCCGGAACCTACACGACCTACTGGTCCGCAGCACCTTCTCCTCTTCCCCTCAGCCCCACCCGGATCCTTCTCGTGCTCCAGATTCCACTACCACACCCGCCGCTTCATCACCAACACCACCTCCCTCACTGGTTCCAACGAGCACACTCTCCATATCACAAATTCTTTCTCTTGCACCTCTTCTAGCTTCATATACTGTATTAGATGCAACCCGACCGGTACATTGAACATATAAGAGGTGTTCGGCTAAGGTCGAACACCCACGTCGCCTGTCACTTGTGCTTGACCAACTACTCACCCACCTAACATCTCATATATATATGAATATGTATATATATATATATATATATATATATATACACTGCTGGACACCAACTTGAAGGGTTTCAGTCGAAGAAATCGACTCCGGTACTTATAGATTTTTCTGAATTTTTTAAAGTCCGGTATTGATTCTGCATTTTTGCTAAACCATTAAGTTCCGGTGGGGTAAACAAATCAATTCAGATAGTCAAGCGGTGGTGGGAAACAAACATAAATACGGCACACATTTTCCATCTACTAAATTAACTCAGTAGGCATTGGTCAACCAAGAATTATAGATGCAAACTCTTGTTCATGGTGCTATGCATTGGGACTGAACGTGCAACCACCTGATTGCAAAGCGAGCTTCTTCACGACACAATATACACGCATGGCTAAAAAGAATTCATCGCACTTCACAAACTTCTGAGTCGTTCATTCTCAGTGATTAATCATGTTTACATAAACCAGGAATTCTCAAACGAGGTCCATATGGACCCTCCCGGTTCGTATAAGGTTTTTTTTTTGGTGGGGGAGGGGTCTACGGATACAATATAGTAAATTGGGGTCCACAGTAATTTTTCAGGGGCTATGAAAAAATTCTGCTTCAGACCAGTAAAGTTTATATGCAATAAATTCGCTATAAGTCCACGTTAAACAAAATATTTTAATATCTTCATACAAGTCGAAGTACTATTCAGTTATAAAAAGATTATAGGATTTTTTTAAACATCGGATGGCTGTGGGGTCCACCCAAGTAAAATAGTAAATCAAAGGGATCCAGAGGTTAAAAAATGGTTGAGTACCCCTGTTTGGTAATAGACTTTTAGTTTATATCATAAACTGAGCTTATTATCAAACGTCTTGCGCATCTACTTGCAGCTGTATACTTTGTAGCATGTATTTAAGCATCCAGATTTACTACGTTCCGCACTTGTTCACTCTGATGGTAGTCTTTTTCCTGCCTTTTTAAGTTCATTGTTATTTCGCTGTGATATACAAACTGCCCACTTCGTTCCTTTGTCAATTCCCGATAGAATTGTATATTAAACACTCACGATGTGAAAAATTATTTTCCAATATGTAACCAAAATGATAACTGTTTTTTCGTTCAGCAGCAGCTGATCACGTGAATAGTCATCGAAATATGTAGAAATCTCACCGCTTAAGGAATTGTAACTATCCTATATATATTTCATGTGTTATAATTGTGGCTCAGTCTCCCTTTTTGTTAAATAGACAAACACATAAAGTCATTGCACCAGCAAATACCGTGATCGTTGTGCACTTTCAGCAATTAAATATCACAGTTGGGTGCACTAAAATTACCTCGCTTTGGTACATGGCCACCTTATATATATATATATATATATATATATATATATATATATATATATATATATATATATAT
>NC_068986.1:32316363-32322198 GCF_001194135.2 Octopus bimaculoides | reverse complement strand
GTAAGTGTTGGAAATTGTATATTGAATTTCAAAATCTATTATCAAAACAAAACGCCTGAAAGAAAGGAAGGAAGGAAGGATGGAAAGAAAGAAGGAAGAAAGAAAGGAAGGAAGGAAGGAAGGAAGGAAGGAAGGAAGGAAGGAAGGAAGGAAGGAAGTGAAAATCTTTGGTGATCATTGATTAGTCAAGTGGCATCAATTCTTGGGACTTTGTCAACGCTACCATTTCTCTGGGGAAATTTCAAACAACTCATAGTCACAATCTCCATCACCAACCTCATTTGTTTCATTAGAGTTTCCTTACTATCTTTTCATAACAATATATTTATTAGTTGTTGATATTGTTGTTGTTTTTGTTGTAGTTGCTGCCTTTGTCGTCATCGTCGTCGTCGTCGTCATTTTTTTTTCTTCCTTATCTTTTTTTTCTGCTCAACTTCACCTATCTCCATTCCTTCACACATACCTCCATACTTTTCTCTCGTTTCTTCGTTCCAACTTTCTTGTTCTTCGCATCCCTCAATCGTTTTCTCTTTTGATATATTTTCGTTAGTTTTTGTTTGTTGTTTTGTGTTCAACATTAAAATTATTTCTAAAATAGATTTTGTTCTTATTACACTCATCACCAACACGATGTCAATAAGAAAGATCCTCTCAGTGGTCATTCGACCCGGTAAAAATAGCAGTCAAAATCTCCCTCGGATTATATTCTATCTACTTTAAAATGAAGAAAACATTGAAAAGTGAATATAGTCAACAGGCGAGATCCAGAGATTCTCAGTATAGAAAACACTTTGTAGTGCTCGAATGATTCAAACTTAGATTCCGATGTCTCTACAGCGGAACAATTCCACGGGGTTAAGAAGGATGAAGTTGAGCAGATATGGAGTCCGTTACGCGGATGAAACAGATTAAATATATTAAATATAAAGGTGAATATGTATTTCGGGCATACTGAATGTTACGAGTGAGGTTAAATAACTTAATAAACCGTATTAGCATCATCAATATGAACAACATAAGAAAGAAAGAAAGAAAGAAAGTGCCGTATATGTAACTGCTAGATGGTCTAATTATAAATAACCATTCAAACCTTTCAAAGGGTGCCAGAAACCAAATATTTGCATACCAAATACTGTCGAAGCGTTTGCTAATATCTTAAACAGCAACAGAGCTTTCGCAGAACAGCTCTAACGCGAGAGCTCGCTGGTAAGCTTCATAAAAGAATCGGTCTCCACTGATTATGACTGTGTTCCACAAAATAGTTTTGTAACAATTTTCCTATCCTGACTTTAAATAGATTATGTAATTTTAAAATGAAAATTGAATGCCTACTGGGAAATAAATGCTGCATATAAATGTAAAGTTACAACTAATCTACATAATTTCACTTGCCTAGGTTCCATTCTTCCATTTTTAAATCAAGAATATATTATCATCTTCATACGTTTAGTATACGAGATAAAGCGGAAACAACATTGATCTCCGCAAAGGTCTGAGAGTTAAAGGACAACAATATCGATTTTCATCTAACGTAGAACAACACAAGGCACGCTAAGTTTATGTTAATGATAAACATGGCTGCAATCTCTACTCTTTGAAATTGTTGGAAAACTTAAGATCCACGGGTGATGTTATTGATAGATCGGAGGAATTAAGGATCAAATGTCCGCATTGTATTCGTAAAAATTTCTTATACTTTACAATTACGATAGTATTATATACGACTGCTAGATAAATATCTATAATTAAGAATATAGAACTTAATTACCTGAAATAAAATTCAAGGATTATATTTAGGCAGCTAGGCGTATGTTAATGCTATTAATACTAATTGATCATATTTAAACTGCTTTCCCTCATCCTTAGTTCTTACGCAGATACCGAATGATTGTCATTTTATATAAATTTTATATAATTCATAATTTCATAACTTTATTCAGTTTGCTTTTAACCTTATGTGATATATTTATATTTGCCTCAACCTCTCTAGTTACGGTCTTTACAATTCTTTATAATTAGTTATTATCCAATAAATTCTTTAAGGCGTATGACCTTCATAGATTTTTTTTATTATTCATCTATATTCTCTTAGATTTTTCTTAAAACACATCATATTCTTAAATATGATATCATATTCGTTAATAATTAATCCAGTGATCTGATCTATCTACTTAACCTTAATGTTTTTAATTGTTTTGGTTGACAAAAGCGTTGAGATTCATGGTTTTTCGGTTTTTAGTAGGAATATCGGTTGTGCTCTTCCTTTTCTATTGATTGTCTCCTTCCAATTTGTACCTACATAACAGCTATAAAACTGATATCTCTAATCTAAATTTTGATACCCAACTAGTATAAGTTCATAGCGTTTATGTTGACACTGATTATTGCCTAAATTCCTTTCATTAGCCTAGTATACACATTTATTTATTTGTTTGTGACAACACCGGCTTCTCATCAAATGATGTCTCCTTTATCACATACTGTTTCTATTTAAGTATCAATTATGGCAATTTCTACATATTAATTATTTTCTTTTCCTTTTTGTTTCCTCCTTCGTTTTTCCCTCGTCTCATCTGAAATTAACCGGAATACTTTACTCAAGAGGAGGTAAGTAAACGAAGTAACGCTGGAATTTACAATCTATATCATTCCTTTGATGTACTAAACTCCACAACACAGTAAATTGCTTTCTTAGAACAACGTCGGTTTTGATAGAGTCAAATGCCATGCTTGGCGCCTGCTACCTACTATTTATAAGACTAATTTGTTAGTACCAATTTTGTAGGTGATGTCGCTACGTTTAATGACATCTTAAATATGCCTTTTAATTATTGTATAATTTACGACGTCAGTTTGCTATACGGCTTCGTGGTTGACTGATTGTAGCACCAACCACTTCATATTTCTTAAATGTTGGTAACTCTAATTCGAAATTTTATTTGCTGCTGCACAGTTGCTAATCAGCATGTCACTGGTCACTTGTATATTGAGTAAGCCTGATGAGTTGAGTGTGGCATAACATATTACATAATCTTTTGGTTTTTGTGTATAACACAACCCTGACTGTATTACGTTAACGTCACAATAAAGATTTTTAATGAAGCAATTGTAGAAATAGCGGATAACAAATTCGTCTGTTTGCATTTCATATATCTTTGGGTGTTTGTTTGTGCGTGTATGTGTATACATACATATATACATGCTTATACACACATTATGTATATGTACGTATGTATGTTACTGCTATGGACACAGCTATCCTGTATCGCATCCTAGAAAAATCCATTCGACTAGTAATGCATAACTCTCAAGAATCTATTCCATTGGAATCCAACTCCATTCTTTGTTACTATTATAGACCTTCACCCTCAGACTTAGTTCGTCTTCTATCTATTTTATTTAAACACTTTCAGCCATTCGGTTCTCTGTGCCTCTTCACCCTTGTGTCTAAACACCACACCGCGCACGATGCCCAAGCCTTGTCCTTCCTCAAAAGAGCATGTCCCTCTGTAATCTCCTCCTTCGTTATGTCTTTTCTGCAGTTTTGATTGCAATATATTAAATGCAACATTACCGTAAAAAATCTAATTCGTCTCGGAGAATTTGCGAAGATCATAGACACTGGCCTTTCCTTCAGATTTCAGAAACGAGAGAAATTCAGACGGGTGGTGAGAGGACAAAAAGATTTATCTTCAATGGAACTAAGTTTCGACTGAGCAGTAAGACACAGAGATTGCATAAACGATTTGATGAAAGTTATGCGTTTACATATGTAATGTATGCTTATATATGCACACACACACACACACACACACACACACACACGCACAAAGATATATCTATTCATATACGTATATGTATTCACACAAACACACACATATATATACACACATATACATATACATATATATATACATACATACATAATATAAATAATATATAAATATATGCATATATACATATATGTACATACCTACATATATATGTATATATACATGCATATATGGGTACAGGACATCAAAAAATGTTAAACACAATGAGAAACCAAAACATAAAAACGAAATATATATATATATATATATACATATATATATATATCTGAATCCATATGTGTATATATGTTTGTGTGTATAGTAATGTACAAGTTTTCCAATTAGACATTGTATCCATTTATTCGTGTATCTAATAAGCACACATACTTACCTGTATACTTTCCCTTCCAATACATTTGCGTGTCTTTGTGTATGTACTTTTTGTGTACGTATATCTCTATGTATAGATATGAATATCTATATGCATCTATATAGAGAGGCGTGCATGTATACTAAGTGTGTGTATATATATATACACAAACATTTCTGTACATCTATCAACGTATGTGTTATCTCTCTTTCACGCATTATCTCCTTATCTATATCGCTATCATACTATACTATAATTTCTTTTTGGTCATGTGTATGTGTACCTGTATGTTTCTGAGATTTTGAGTGCGTGTGATTTTTTTTTATATATATTACCAAACATTACTTTTATTTTTTATTCAAATCACTATACACCTACACAATCTAGGGAATTTTTTTTTCTTTTTTGTGTGTGTTCGTTACCTCTACTGAAATCGTGCTCAGTCAGTGTCATCAAAACATACGTACAAATTACCAACATACATATATCCATATATATATATGTATATGTATATATATGTATGTATGTATAAATGTGTATGTATAGCTATGTATGTATGTATGTATGTATGTATATACGAGTTTATTACATATATAGGTGTGTATTTGCGATTTCATTGTTTCCTTTCACATATGATTGCTGTTTATAAGAAATTCTTTCTCAAAGAATATTTATTTATTTACTTGTCAATATATACATGTGCGCGTGGGTGTGTGCGCGAGTATATGCGTGTGTGTATATACGTATGAGTATATGTGTAGGTGTGTGTGTGTTTCATATTTTGAGGGGTGTTATTTTTTTCGTATTCACCAAAACCTATCATAGGTTGTTTTCATATATCAATATTTTTTCTATACGTCTTACCTGTTTTATTATTATTATTATTATTATTATTATTATTATTATTATTATTATTATTATTATTATAGATTTCGGCTTGAGTGTGTTTCTGCTTCCTTGTTGTTCTTCAAAGTTGTTCCTTTTGTTTGTTTGTTTTTTGCTATTTTTCTTTTTGCATTTTTTGCTTTTTTTTTTTTTGTAACTTTTTTTTATCCTCTCTCACCCAATCTTGCAACTTTTTTGCAGAACGACCATTCATTTTCTCGTATATTATCTACCGATGTATGACAGTAATAACTGTTTTTACAAACAGACACACACACACACACACACACAAATGCACACACATACACACACACAATCACACATATATACAAATGTCTCTAAACAAGGTGAGTTAGTTTTCTGTGTATACAATTATATGAAAGCGGATGTGAATATTATGCGACAATACTTTATTGTGTCTATATAAATATATATGTGCGTATATGCGTGTGCTAGTGAGTATATATACATTCATACTGTAAATACATATATATGTATGCATATAAAAAATTACATATATATATATAATAAATATAAACATATATAAAGGATAGATAAACCATATATACTTATGTATGTACATGCATATAAAATCATACACAAGTACTGATACATTCATATAAAGATACCGATATATTTACACATGTAGGGATGTATATATATAATGTGTATATATATATATATATATATATATATATATATATATATATATATACACATACATACATACATACATACATACATACATATATATATATATATATATAA
>NC_068986.1:32315229-32316353 GCF_001194135.2 Octopus bimaculoides | reverse complement strand
TATATATATATATATATATATATATATATATATATGTGTGTGTGTGTGTGTGTGTGTGTGTGTGTGTGTGTGTGTGTGTGTGTGTGTGTGTGTATACACATATATGTATATATACATACACTATAAAACACTGTCCTTCACATATGTGTCAGTCTTTGTCGTGTCTTCCGTGATGCCGTGTATGTGTTTGTCCTACGTATATACGCGCGCATCTGAGCGTGTGACAATATTTAACGGGTTAATCTTATATAGATTGATATGTATTTGTATGTATATAGTTATTTTTTTTTATACAGGTCTTTCAGTTTTGAGTATCTGGATATTCAGTTTATATATAAAAGAAAATAAGGAAATGAATTTGCATATATTTACACGTGTTTTTTGCTACTTGGATATGAGTTTGTACATTCCGCATAAGAATTCAAGAAATCAGTTGCAACCATATGCCCATATATGGTGTCCGTGTATGTGTTTGTGTGTGATTGTGTCTCTGTGTGTATGCGTGTATGTGTGGCGTTCAGTTACTCAATAACTGAAAAATGCATTAAATACTACAAAGCGTACACATAGGACAGACACAGAGGGACCGTAATTCTTCATCAGTTATCGACCGAAAAATACTAAAACTTAGTTTCGTGCCTTTAACTATAAGACTGAGAACTTCGTATATCGGCAGCACCCCGCAAGATTTGCGTAGAATTAGGGCTCCAGCAAACAAGACAATACAGGGTGGACGTACGAAGGTAAATAAATGTAATTTGAAATGATAGACGAAGTCAATAAATAAAACCTCTCAGACAAACACGAGAATGATTTGTAATGCCTAGAAGAAATCCTAAAATGGATATGAAAATGAGAATTGGTAAAAGAGAAGTTGACCGGTGGCGAAAAGGCAGAGACGGGAAAATTCGTCACGGGTCACGTGTAGACAGTAGATAGAAGGGATGAAGGCAGAGAGAGAGGGAGAGAGAGAGAGCGGTAGACCGAGAGAGCGGTAGACCGAGAGAGCGGTAGACCGAGAGAGCGGTAGACCGAGAGAGCGGTAGACCGAGAGAGCGGCAGACAGAGATAATATAATATAATATAAACATATATATCTATATAATATAAATACACACACACAC
>NC_068986.1:32312838-32314492 GCF_001194135.2 Octopus bimaculoides | reverse complement strand
TATATATATATATATATATATATATATATATATATATGCATAGATGCATGCAAGTATATAAGAGCATGTCTAGATATGCAACAATATGCAAGAGAATACATACATATTCTTTATTGCCCACAAGGGGCTAAACATAGAGGGGACAAACAAGAACAGACAAACGGATTAAGTCGATTACATCGACCCCAGTGCATAACTGGTGCTTTATTTATCGTCCCCGAAAGGATGAAAGGCTAAGTCGACCTCGGCGGAATTTGAACTCAGAACGTAGCAGCAGACAAAATACCGCTAAGTATTTCACCCAGCGTGCTAACGTTTCTGCCAGCTCGCCGCATACATTATACATACATTATGTTGTCGTCGAAGCTGGTAGCGTCGTCAGCATGTTGGACAAAATGCTTCATTGCATTTCTTTCGACTCTTTCATTCTGAGTTCAAATACATTCGCGATCCACTTTGCCTTTCATCCTTTCTGTGTCGATAAAATAAAGTACGAATCAAATATTAAGATGTCAAATATTGTCTTTGTATCTAAATTTGAAACTATTATTATCATCACTCTCATAATATCGTCATCGTTTTCAGTTTGATCACCGTCATCGATATCATAAGAACTATCTTAATCATCTCCTCTGTCATCATGATTTTCATCATCATCATTATCATTATCATCATTGTCATCATGACTATTATCATCATCATCTTTATCGTCATAGTCGTGGTTATCATGCTTGAGATGGAAAGTTCGATTAGGACGGATCCGACAGTGCTGGTTATTTTAAGACGGAGAATTTAGAAGAAGAAAACTGATAACAAAATATGATATTCTTATTGAAGAATAAAGGAAAATTAGATAAAAAAAAAATATCAAAGCATTTGGTTTATTTGGAAAATTATAAGACTCTCTGATAACGGAAATGAAACGAAGAAACTTTGAACGAATGAAACTGTAAAAGAAAGAATGAAGGAATGGAAACATATATAAAATTAGGAAAAAGTAAAACAGAGGCAAAAGAAGGGGGCAGTAAAATAATGGAATTACCTGAAAAGCCAGAAAAAGCAGAAAGAAAGAAAGAAAGAAAGAAAGAAAGAAAGAAATGATAGGCAAAATAAGAAAATGAGAATGAGTGAACGAAATAAAAAAAATACCGGAAGATGAAGGGACAGAATATAATAATGAATGACAAAGAGAAAAGAAAAACAAATATGAAGAAAGAAATTGAGAAAGAATGATGAATATAAAAAGAACAAATTGAAAAAGAATTTTAAAAAAGAAGCAGAAAAACGAGCAGAAGAAACCAGGAGAAAAAAGGAAAAAAAGAAAGAAATTATAGGAAAAAGAAAGAAAGATGACAGATTGGAATTAAGGGAGAAGAAAAAAATAAAAAAATTAAGGAAATATTAAAAGAAAAATAAACAGGAAAAGAAAGTAAGAAAGAAAGAAAGAAGGAAAGAAAGAAAGAAGGAAAGAAAGAAATGTAGCAAGCAACAGTGAATTCACAAACAACAAACAAAACACGGAAAAACGAAAAAACACACATTGATACAAACACACACACACACACACACACACACACACACACACACACACACAGTACAGAAGCGAAGTTTCTTAGCGAGTTCAAAAGAATACAAATAAAAGGGAAATGCGAAG
>NC_068986.1:32311209-32311754 GCF_001194135.2 Octopus bimaculoides | reverse complement strand
AAGAAGAAGAAGAAGAAGAAGAAGAAGAAGAAGAAGAAGAAGAAGAAGAAGAAGAAGAAGAAGAAGAAGAAGAAGAAGAAGAAGAAGAAGAAGAAGAAGAAGAAGAATACATGACAAGAGAGTCAAAGATTCTCAGAATTGTCGTCTCGCTCGTAAGCCTGTAAAATTTGTTGTTTCTTTAGATGGATTTTGTGGTTCATGTTATTTTGTTGTCACCGTTGATTTTCGTTATTCAGGAACTTGTTGTTGTTGTTGTCGTCGTCGTCGTCATCATTGTCGTTTTAATTCGTTGTTCTTGTTTCCCTTCTGTGCAGGAGAATTGTGTCACCAAGAGGTGATAAACAGTGTCACGTGTCTCAGTTTTCACGATGTGACACGCGACAACACAGACACATATGCATGAACATCCGTCTCATTTTTGACACAGACACACACACACACATATATATACCAACATACACGTACATTACTACAGACATATATATATGTATATATGTATGTATATATATATATATATATATATATACATATATGTATGTATATAT
>NC_068986.1:32307720-32310439 GCF_001194135.2 Octopus bimaculoides | reverse complement strand
TATATATATATACATACATACATATACATATATACATACACACACACAAACAAACACACACACACACACACACACACACACACACTCACACATATATATATATATATATATATGTATGTATTTATGAATGTATATTATAAAACTACTAACGATTTAGTGTAATTAATAATAATGAGTCTTGACCTTTATTAACAGCATTCAGGTAATGTTTGTTTGAACGTCGTCGAATATACGAATAAACTACCATTTACTAACTATATTACAACATAATAATTATACAAACTGAGAAGTAAACATGTTTACGACTCCTTCCAACTCTTCCTACTCGGCATCGAATCGCTTTGGTACAGTCACTGAATCATCTGTAATTCCCAAATGGCTGAAGCATCACACCCTATCTACTCCCACACGTGTCCTTGATTGACCCAGCTCTACTGAAACCCCAAACCATCACTCCACTATCTCGTCCTTCACACACATTATCGTCTGACCTCGCCATGATCCCCAAGATTTGTCTGTACATGAATATTTCTCTTAACGATTATAGCCGCATGCATTCTCTACTTCTGCAATTGTGCGATGTTCGTGCGTCTGTAAACGTAATGCTGACGACTTGGCTATGGATTGAAGCGCAGCAGCAATTCAACCCTATCGTGTCGTGGATGAATAAACTTGAAGAAAGAATTCAAGTAAAAATTAGATACAGCACCATGACCAAAATCAATATCGATCAACGCTCAAGCATTTATATAACCAAAATGGTAGGAAGGTTGTATCACGCCAAGTCACCAGTAAGAGACTTAATAGTCAGATGAAGCTGTGAATGTTAAATAGAGCCTGTTTCCTTATTCAGAAATGTAGTAATAGCAATATCAATGCAGCTAACTGATTTGTCCAAATCCATGACCACTCTTGCAGTACAGAAATAAACATCCACTTGGTAGCAAGCACAACGCAATTTCAATGATATTTCTTTATTTTTTTTTTTTTATGAATGTGTTTTCGGGAATTTTTGTAAGTTTGTTAATTAAGTTTCGTGTTATTGTTATTACAAGCCCGTAACAAACGTTCTGAATTTCAAGTTCAACAAAGAGACGTGTGACGAGCAGGGAAGTGGAAAGAAGAGTATTTGTAGGTCTCAAAACGAACAGCATCTAATTAATAAAATCTGCGATGTCGAAGCAAAAGTAGAACGCAAAATGATTGATAAAAACCTGTTTCCTCGCTCTTCGAAGATGTTTATGATGTCGCTCATCGCCTTGACTTTATTCCACATTCCGTGCTGATGTAGATAGAAACAAAAGGCGTATATTCACATCATTATTATGTACAAAATCTGAACATTGAAAACTGGCAGTCTAAACGTTGTCTCTGATATCATCACAAATGCCTTTCCGACGAGCCCGTCTTAGTTGCATTATAGACCGTTAGCCCCGTGAAAATCAAAGCAGTAAACATAATAGAATTTATATTTTGACAGCAAGACCTAGATTACATAGATCAGAATTGGAACCCTGGACCTGTGACTTTCTTAGAAAACAACCCAGTGTTGTTTTAGATTATATTAATGCAAAGAGAATGTTCATTTAAAATGTTCCCATTAAGACACTCTCATTTCGTCTAGGAAAACTCTCATAAAGAAAACACAAAGAAACTTATCGAAAAAAGAGATCGAAATATTTGCTCCATAGTCGATAAAACCCGTAAAAAATGCTTATTACAGAGACGGTGGAGTTCAGTATCAGTGACCTCGCCATACTTGTAAGAACAAAAAAATTCATTGTTATTATTATTATTATTATTATTATTATTATTATTATATATCTTTTACAAAATCTTTATAATGCCATAATGACATTACAATCCCAGAGCCTAAATCAGGGAGGGACCTAGGTATCGATATGAGTGATGATACCTCTTTCCAAATGCACATTACCAGGATGGCGACAAAGTGCGGACGACTGGTTGGATGGATCCTAAGAACATTCAGATCCAGAAATAAGTAAACCATGATGGCCTTATGGAGGACATTCATCCTCAGCTTCCTGGATTACTGCTCCTAGCCATGGTCACCCAACAGTGTATAATAGGTAGCGGACCTTGAAGCGATCCAACGAAGTTTCATAAAGAAGATCGCTTCATTGCAACAGTTCAGCTACCGCGAAAAGCTGAAACAGCTAAAACTCAACCCCTTGGAGCGAAGGCGGTAGAGGTATGCACTAATATACATCTGGAAGACACTGGAAGGAATTGTGCCAAATTTTGGCATTGAAAACTACACCAATGCCGGAACAGGACACTGCATAGTGCCAAAGATCCCAGCAATGCCATCGCCCTTCAGTACCAGTTACTGCAACAGCCTGGGTTTCAGGGTCCCACAGCTTTTCAATATTCTCCCAAAGAGCCTGAGGAACCTGCACAAAGGAGATGCAGGCGTTCTTAAATCAAGACTGGACCTCTTCCTGTCGAGAGTCCCATATGAACTTACCTCACGGCAAGAGGTGCAAATGAGTGTAGCTACATCAAACTCTATTCTTCACCAAGTACCACATATTGGAGGAAGATCTCAGTAATAACAGTGAAGCAAAACGGCGGTGCATCGGCATGACCACAGTTGAAACTACAAAAAGATATATATATATATGTATGTGCGTGTGTGTGTGTGTGCATATATATATATATATATATATATATATATCTTAATATATATACATATATA
>NC_068986.1:32305683-32306252 GCF_001194135.2 Octopus bimaculoides | reverse complement strand
TATATATATATATATATATATATATATATATATGTGTGTGTGTGTGTGTGTGTGTGTGTGTGTGTGTGTGTGTGTGTGTGTGAATTTCCGAAGAAATGTAAAGTAAAAAAAGAGATAAATGGGTAATCCATTTTATTTTATCAGGCTGATTGATTTACTTAAACACTGATTGATTGGTATTATTTTCGATATGTCCGTGCGTGTTTGTGCGTGTGCGTGAACAAGTGAATAAGTTTGTGCAACCACTGAAACTAATTGACACATACAGGAGATCGAAAGTCTTATTCTTATCATCATTGATGTTTTGCTAAGCTTTGTAAATAATTAAACGTAAAATAATTCTGTTGATGGTCTAAAGACGATATATCTTTATCTGTTTCTTTATCTTTATCTATCTGTCTATCAATTCATCTATCTATCTATCTATCTATCTATCTATCTATCTATCTATATAAATAAATGAATATCAATATCTGAACATGTATATATATTTTTTATATGTATGTATATATATATATATATATATATAGAGAGAGAGAGAGAGAGAGAGAGAGAGAGAGAGAGAGAGA
>NC_068986.1:32302493-32303347 GCF_001194135.2 Octopus bimaculoides | reverse complement strand
GTAAAGAGGAAGAACGAGGGGAAGAGAGAGTGGTAGAGGGAGAAACAAAGGGAGGAAGTAGAAGAATAGGTGAGCAACGAAAGGAAAAGAGAAAGAGAGGAAGTACGAGGGGGAAAAAAGAGATACGTAGTAGTAACAGAGGAAGAACGAGAGGGGTAAAGCGAGATACGTAGTAGTAAAGAGGAAGAACGAGAGGGGGAAAAATGATAGAGGAAGAGAAAGAGAAAGAAATAAAGTAGCGTCGGAAAATATGAAGTTACGAAAACTACTTACAATTGGAGACGCTGCGTTCAGTCATGTAAAAACAAATAGTAAATGAGTATATGCATATATACGTACAGGTATGTGCATACCAACATCCACCTGTATGTATAGGTTATATATATATATGCATTTGTATGTATATAAATACACACACATATATATATATATACATATATACCTAAGAACTCACATACATATATATATGCATATATATATATATATATATATATATATTCATACGTAAGCTCGCAAGGAATGAAGCCAGTATGCTCCGTTGGACATACGTAAGCTCGCAAGGAATGAAGCCAGTATGCTCCGTTGGATGTGTAATGTCAATGTGAATACCCGTCAGAGTGTAAGTATCTTGAGAGAAAAGCTGAACATTAGAAGCATCAGTTGTGGCGTGCAAGAGAGACGATTGCGCTGGTATGGACATGTGGTGAGAATGGAGGAGGATAGCTGCGTGAAAAAGTGCCACACCCTAACAGTTGAGGGAACCCGTGGAAGAGGTAGGCCCAGGAAGACCTGGGCTGAGGTGGTGAGGCAAGACCTTCGTACATTGGGCCTCACCGAGGCGATGACTACGGACC
>NC_068986.1:32296860-32298853 GCF_001194135.2 Octopus bimaculoides | reverse complement strand
TATATATATATATATGCACTTACACACACACAATGTTGTGGATTTGTGAATGAGTGTGTGCACAGGAGAGAGACCTGCAAAAGAATAAAGTGAAAGAGAAGTAGAGAGGGGTACCGAAATGAAGGAGAGTGGGGGGAACAAGAAGACGAAGGGGAGACTATTTGTGTCCTTCTGAGCGAATGTATTATATGAATATATTAGAGGAAGGGGAAATAAATAGAAGCGGCTGAGAGTGTCTGGTTACATGTTTATGATTAGTTACACGATTGTAATCACTATACTGATCATTGATTTTAATGTTTACTTGACATTCTCACATCTGTGCGTAATTATTTCACCGTTATCGACGCCATTACTCGTCTCCTTCTCCCTCCAATGGCAACAGCTTTAATTGTAGCCACCTCTACTATCATCATTATTAGCAGCACCGCCATCATTGTAATCGTTAGAACGTTCAGTGTTACCAACGTGGAGCTCGTTTTAATCAGAGCAGCAGTCAAATTTCAATTATTATCCCGACTTATGTTTTAAAACAAAAGCTGAATTGGTTATGGCTGGAGGGCCAGTGTCTAGAAAGAAATTTTTTTAATGTGGGGATGATTAGGGGATTCGTATATGAAGCCGCAATGTTTACATATGTTGTAAAATACATTCATAGCGAAAAATAATTTATAGATTTGTTGCATAATACGTGATAGTAACGAAATACTGTTAACCCACCAGTAATTAAATGTTCGAAACGGCTGTTAAGAATGTATTAAATACGTATATAGATCTATCTCGTTTACTTTAGCCACAAATATCTGTGGGTTTATAAGCAACATGTTTCAGGAGAGCACACAGCTTCTGACGAAACTATGGGTAGATTTGAAACATATTGCATGTACAGTTGCTCATTCTTTAGTTGTCCACGAAGATATTGCGTAAATGTTTCAGATCATTTTCTCTGGTGTCGTATACCAATATTTCCATATGGATTTTGATTTGAAAATTCCACGAGTATTTTTCATATGAGTGAATATGCACCCCACATTATTTTAATTGCATGAATTTTTATGTTAGGTCTATTCTTTCTACGAACTGCATAATTCTGTATTGGCTACAACTTCACACTTAAAAGACAGATAGTATCGTAATGTATGTATACGAATGCATGTATTTAAGTAGTTCGTATCATGTATGTATCATCCACCATAAGCTAGGTATCCTCTCTGTGGTCAAGACTCCATACCTGCTATCTTGTGCTGCTTGCATGCAATCAGCCAATGATGGAGGAATTTGTGATAGAACACGTGTAGCGATTAGGGTTGTAAAAGAACCAATGTAGATGAAAATAATGACATGCAACAGAAATTCAAGAGAGGAAGCGGTGAACGGAAAACAAATAATCAATAAAAGGAGGTAAAATAAAAAGAGAAATCAGCAAAAGAGATGAAGAATATAAAAGTAAAGAATGAAAAATGAAAAGTAAGGAGGGAAGAGCGATAATTAGAGAGAGAGAGAGAGGAAGTAGAGAAACTAATATATAGTGAATGATTGGGAATATAGACACAGGGATACAAATATAACCAAGTGAACGCAAAAATAAAACTTGGGTCCCTAGCCACAGTAGGGCGAAAAGAATTTTTTAAATGGTGACATAGAGTGATTCCGAAGCACCCGTGCGCACACACAGTGAGAGTGGGAGGGAGAGAGAGAAAGAAAGAGGGTTATTGAGTGAGTGAGTGAGTGAGAAAAGTGTGTGTATGTGAATACAGAGGACAAAGTGAAAGTGAAAGTTATAGAGAGGCCTAAGCATAGGAGTTAGAGAGAAAGTGGTACAGGAATTTAACGAGAGGTGATAGTTCCAGTCTCTTTGGCAATACAATGCGTAAGAAAGATAATGATTTAATGCTAAGGTATATAGGAAGATATACATACATACATACATACATACACACATACATGTTCTACATATATACGTATATATACATAAATATATACATATACATAT
>NC_068986.1:32295432-32296402 GCF_001194135.2 Octopus bimaculoides | reverse complement strand
AGTGGTGGTGGTGGTGGTGGTGGTGGTGGTGCTGGTGCTGCTGGTGGTGGTGGTGCTGGTGACGGTGTTAGTAATGTTAGTGGGGATAATTTTGACGACGATAATGACGTCATTATTGTCGTTTTCCTTTTTCTTTTAATTTTTCTTAGTACTGCAGATGATGATGATGATGGTGGGGATGAGGAAGAGGATGATGAGCAAGAAGGAAAAGAAAAGACGATGATGAGAGACGGAAAAGAAAGGGTATTTGAGAAGTGAAAAAAATTATACCATTGGCGCCAATCAAACAGTTACAAAAACAGCAGCAACAGCAACAAAAAGTTTTTAAATTTCAAAATCAATGATTACCTTTTTCTTGCATTTTATTTTCTTCTAGTGTTTTTTGGGGGGTTTTTTGTGTGTATTTCTTTCATCGTCTATTTATATTTCAGTTTTCTTTTTTGTTTTGCATTTCGTTCTATCATTAAAAGTATTTTTCTTGTAAACAGCATTTCCGCTTCCTGTTGGTGTTTCCTATAACTTTATCCTAATTTAGTCTTGGGATGGTGTAGTGAAGTAATTTCCGGTTGTAGTCTCCAGGTAAGCATGGAACATAAGATGCACTTTTCGATTATTACAAGCAAGAACCGAACATGATGTTGTGGCGTTCAGGCGTTTCTCAAGTGTGTTGCCATTCAACATTTACTTCGATCCTGTTATTCTCTCCCTAACACGAGAAAAATTATAAAAAGCTTCAACTTCAAACATAAACGAAACACCTCGATATTATTTTAATGCATTTATTCTTTTATCCTTTTACGTATTTCAGTCATTTGACTGCGGCCATGCCTAATATTTATTCTATCGGTGATTTTTGCCGAACTGCTAGTTTACGTGGGCATTAGTCTCGATTGTCAGGCTATAGCGGGGGGATACACGCGCACACACACACACACACACATAAATGAATAACTATATATATATATATATA
>NC_068986.1:32294284-32295260 GCF_001194135.2 Octopus bimaculoides | reverse complement strand
TATATAAAGATAAGATCAGTGCTATCTGAGTGCATTCTACTGATGAAGGCAGAGCATTTCTTACGCAGAGCCAGAAATCCGGGATCTGGAATTATCCAGTAATTTTTATTTTAATTTTATTTTTTGCTAGTTATTTTGTCTCTTTGTTTTTTCTCCTGGTACTGTTAGAACATTTAATATGATTTTAGAGTCAAAGTTTGACTGCTATTTCAAGCATGGTGGTATCTCTTAGATACCTTAAATTATAATTTATATATATATACATATATAGGTAAGTAGTGTTCGTGGTTGAAGTAACTATCTAAGGGATAAGAATATCCGTTATTACTACAGGTATAAATTGCATATGTTAACCCTGGGTATGGGTGTGCAGGCATGTTATGCTCATGGGATACAGGTAATAGCAGAATAAGCGTGAGTTTATCAGGAATCAAATTTAAAACGAGCAGAAAATGGAGAAAACTTTTGGTCAACAAACAAATTGACGACCATCGGTTAAATAGTTTTTCATACAAAACTTGAACATTGCTTACAGCCGTTTCTGCTGCCAATGTCAGTCGGTGCCGTCAAAGGAAAAATTTTGAGAATAATATTCGTCACCGTTATAGCGCATCCGGTCTAGTTAGTACATGGAGCTTCATCAGAATTGATACAAATAGATAAAATAAAAGAGAACTAGTTTATTCATTTGCTCATAGACTTCAAACTTTAAACTGCAAAATGGTATGATTCCAATTTATTAAGCCTTCTTCTCTCATCTCGAGACCCTGTTCTTTCCGCTTTTCTCCTCTCTTCTTTTATTTTATGTAATTGTATCCACCCTGATGAAGTTCCGTGTATTAGATCGGATGTGCTATAAAGTTGATGAATATTATTCTCATAATTTTCTTTGGCGGCATCGACTGACGACTGAAGCTATCCTTTTATACACACACACACACACACACACACACATATATATATATATATATATATA
>NC_068986.1:32292960-32293945 GCF_001194135.2 Octopus bimaculoides | reverse complement strand
GAGACTTTCCATACAAATTATAGCTATGTATGAAGAAGACGACTCGATATATTCTTAAGAAACTTAAAAAGTTTTACATTTTTAATACAAATATCTATTGTACTCCATGAAGATAATAGTACTTCAGATGTTACGTTTTTATACGCGTGCTTTCATGCAGATTCTTTGTTACCCATTCTCTCTCTTTTTCTGTCTCTGTCTTTCTCTGTATGTCTATCTGTCTGTCTCTCTTTATATAGATAGATAATGTACTATGTATGTACGCGTGTTCGTGTGTGCGTGTTCGTGTGTGCGTGTGCGTGTGTGTGTGTGTGTGTGTGTGTATGTGTGTGTGTGTGCCTATTTTGTTGTGAGTCTAAGGGCAGGCACCATTTGGAATATGCGTACGTGCCTGCCTGCCTGTTCGTCTGTACGTCGGTATATATGTATGCATATTTTAACAAATTCCATCTTATGCGACAGCTGTCTTTATAACATTGAAACTAAGAGAAATATGTACATATTCAACCGCATATACTTATACACTCACACACACAAACACACGCACGCACACACACACACACGTGCGTGCACACAATTATGCATGCACACACTTACACAAACATACACACATATATACACTACATGTGAATGTTTCTGTATGCAGATAATACTTAAACGGAAATGCAGAAACTTAAACAAAGCGCGCACACACACACACACACACACACACACTCACACATGTACACGCACCTCACGCTCACACACGAACATGAACACACACACACAAGCAAATACACACACTCGCACATGCGCACACGCTCACATGCACACACACATACACACATACATACACTCACACAAACACACGCGCACACACATATACATGCACAAATACACACACACAAACACAGACACGCACACACATATACATGCACAAATACACACACACACACACAGACACGCACACACATATACATAAACACGCACACAATCACACGCACAC
>NC_068986.1:32288845-32291345 GCF_001194135.2 Octopus bimaculoides | reverse complement strand
TCTTTTATTTTTATTGAACTCTTTGGCTGCATGATGTCATTACATATGACGTGAAAGCCTAGGTATATGTTGAAAGAGTTTAATTCACAACAACGTTGTTCCGGTTTCGATCCAGCTGCGAGGTAACTTGGGAGAATATCGTCTACAATAGCTTAGACTTGACCACTACCCTTTTCAATTTTTCGAATACAGGATAGACAGAGAGTTAAGGTCAGACAGAATCAGAAACAGTTTATGTAATCAAGTACCTCCTCAATCACATTGGCTTGCGTTTAGATTTCTTATTTTCGTATTTTCGATTCAGCTTCCCTTCCAGCGCAAGGGATTCGTATGTTCTTCATTAGTTTTTCCCATTCGTTTCACTTTTCCTTTTGATAATTTGTTTTTATCGACAGAGGAATAACTGCCGAGTAGATTGCACATTTGACTATCAGCTCATAATTCTTGATTTCTAAATTTACAAGAGTTGGCTAAAAAGTTCAAAGGCTCACTATGAAGGAGTGACGCTAGGTCTGTGAAATCTTGCATGCATCGATTTCAACCCTTCTTATTAATAACTACATTGTTTCTTTCCAGGTAAACTCATAAAGCAGTGATTTCCTAAATCTCTCTCTAGCCAGCATATATTATGCACCATGCTTCAGAAATAAGCAACCGATAATTTTTCCATTCATCCATCTTCTCCACTTACCATTTCTGGAGTGGGGTCGTGTCGATAGATAACTAAGATACCTCCTCCATATGGTCCTATTAGAAGCAACCGTCACTGAGTTTTCCTGTTGGATTACCAAGTGTGATTAATTGAGTCTATGGATATTATCCCACCATTTTATGTTTGGTCTACTCTTAAGTCTTCTGATGATTGGTTAGGCGTGCAGAATCAGTTCTGCGGTGCTTTGTTGTGACATTCTAATCACATGTCCATAGTTAGTACCAGAGCTGTGACCTCCCAATGCAGAGAAGCAGTGATTCAACTCCCTGATCCCCGAGCTACGCACGCTGTCGAGTAACGTAATTTTAGAGATCATTCGGAGAGACTCTCTTTCGGGCACTGCGGATGCGCGTGGCTCAGTGGTTAGGGTGGTTGACTCATGATTGTAAGATTTTGGTTTCAAGTCCTAGACCGGGCGACACGTTGTGTTCATGTGTAAAGCACTTCATTTCACGTTGCTGCAGTCCACTCAGCTTGCAAAAATGAGTAATCCCGCGACGGAACGGTGTCGTGTCCAAGTGGGGAATATTTGCTCCATGAAACCGGGACACCAGCCCTTATGAGTTAGAGTAGCTCGAGAGGATAACTTTACGTAATTTTTTTTTACCCTATTTCAGGCACTTATATTGCGATCGTACTCCTTCGGTCAATATCTAGCATTCACGACCATAGGTGAAGGTAGGCAAGATAGTTTACATGGCGTAAAGCAGGTTCTTGCCAAAGAAGAGATTTATGCCTTATCTAATAAATATAAAATTAAAGAAATTTTTCGACTTAAAAGTTAATGACTTTTCAAATGATAGACATATCACTATATCTGCTGACGAAACAGTTGACTGTTACAAACATATACATAATTCTAAGAAACCGGCCTTGCGTCACGTAATGAAAAAATATTAAGTTATTGTAGTGTGACGTAATAAAACTAGAAAATAGAAAACGAAATTAGCCTTCCTAGTAACTGTGGCTTTACACACCATCAAAATATGATGCGAACGTCTTTCCACTAGTTTACATATCAATAAAGCGTTTCTAAAATGTTCGTCCTGTCTCACCAGTCTGCAATGAAATTTGTGATGGCGGAATGAAAAGGAACGACGCAAAAAAAAAAGAGAAGTAAAAGGAAATATATTTAAAAAAAAAAAAGAAAATACAACAAAAGAACAGCTTCCTACAAAAATAAAATTACGTATGAAATTTAACAAAAAACTATAAGTGATATACAAGAAAATATAATGTAATATAATATAAAATGTAGATTTTTATCAGAAATAGCGTTATAAGCAAACGGAGCATGAATCTCGTTAAATGATAACAAGATCGATAAATTAATCACATTTTGAAAACCGTGGTTAGACTCGTGTATAGTAAGGACGAGGTATAGAGATGTATGTGTTTGTGTTTGTGGAGAAAGAAAGGCAGAAAGTGTTTGAGAATTTTCATGGCGGCTATACAAGAAATATGTATATGAATACGCATAGATTTCCATGAGCGCATATATGTGAATACACACATATATTTCTGTCCATATACACACACACACAAACCATCGCCCACACACCCACCCATCCAGCCACACACACACACACACACACACACACATATATATATATATATATAAATTCATACACAGGCATATATAAATATACACGTATACAGAATAGCCGTGGCAAGGAAGGAGACAAGGATTGGAACTGAGTGTGGTGGTGAAGGATTTATTCAAATCTATATGTTAATACATGCAATATATTTAATCGGTCATATATATGTATATATATATATAAGATC
>NC_068986.1:32282376-32286501 GCF_001194135.2 Octopus bimaculoides | reverse complement strand
TATATATATATATATATATATATATATATATATATATATATATATATATATATGTATGTATATATATATGCATTTGTATTTATGTATTTATGTATATATATATATATATAAGTATATATTTATTTGTATATATATGTGTGTGTGTGTGTGTGTGTTATAAGAGGGGAAGATTAAAATCGCCACACCGAGACAAATATTAAAATTGATATATAAAATTAATATATGGGTACGTGTGTGTGTGTACACTCACATACATATATACACTTATACGTACCTACATACACGCATACATACATATATACATGCATGCTTACATACATACATACATACATACATGCATACATACATACAACTTATCCACTCATCTTTAAGCAACTATAATATCCCCGCTTTTAATCGTACTTCAAGTTGGAGTTTTAGGCAGCGAGTTATCTTGAGCATAATTGTATGTACTTATAAACCTTATGTCATCAGGCATTATATTATCTGAATACGTACATACATGTGTATATACGCATGTAGATTTCTGGAATCGATTACTCTACGAGGCTATGGATTTGCCCTGAGCAAGATCGCGACGAAAGAGCATGTACCAGATCTTTCCTCTACATGTCACTTATTTTAGCCAACGAAAGCGCAAAGGTCAATGCCAATGCGGCCCACAATCGCTGCTAATGGTAACAGCACAAAGATATATCAAACAAAAGACTATTTCAGGGATTGCAACGCTGCATTTCTTCTCAGGATTTACCCCCCCCCCCATATCCTCTCAGATAAGTGTTATGTCTCAAGCTACTGCTATCTAGCACCTTCGGATGATCTCTACTCAACCGCTACACGACGGCTACTCAACAGTCACTCGACCCTCTACCACGGCTAGACCACCTCTACTTATATTTGTTGGGCGATCCTACTTCTTCGCTTGGGTGCGTCGACACAATAAGTAAGATAATGGAAAAGCAGCGAATATTCTATATCGGTGTTATCACTCTCTTAAAAAAGAAAATAAAACACTAGTCACATACTGGTTTTCACAGAACCGACAAACCCGACCATCTGCCATAATTGCTAGCCTTGTGTCTAAATTAGTAGGCGGCGATCTGGCAGAATCGTTAACGCGCTGGGCGAAATGCGGCATTTCGCCCGTTCCTACGTTCTGTATTCAAATTTCGCCGAGGTCAATTTCGCCTTTCATCCTTTCGGAGTCGATAAATTAAGTACCAGTCAAGAACTGAGGTCAATGTAACCGACTCTCCCACTCCCTACAAATTCCAGGCCTTGTGCCTATAGTAGAAAGGATTATTATTACTATGAGATAAAAACTCTCAGTTTATTTTGCTGGGTATGACGGAAAGTGTCTCCGCTGTCAAAAGCCAGCAAACTAAGGTGACACATGATTACTGGTCACGCTTCAAGAACCCTGCGAAGAATTCTTGCAGCTCCAAGCAATGCTGATTTTTGTAGGTGTTCTATCTTTACATTTTTACCAAAGTTTTTTGAGCCATGTTGGCAGTTGAGTGCTGATACTTTCAAGTACACCAATTACTATTAGTATACATCTACTCTCCTCATTGACCACAACCTTCGTTTTTCCCACTTCAAATCGTTGTAGTTGTTCAGTTTTACTTTTTTCGTTTTGATCCTGTTGTCACCGGGTCATGTTATGTCGATTATCATGGATGTTCTTTTTTTTATTCAATACAACAAAACGGGTTTCTGATGTCTGGCCAGGTGATCGCAATGAATCATTGCATCCCACAGGATTTTGCAATCGTCATTCTCAGCAACTCATTCCATGGTTTTCTCATACCACGTCTTTGATCTTTGTAGACCGTGATTTGTGCAGAGCTCCCCAAAGGAGCATTCTTGCCATATTGTCATGCCTTTTGTATTCGCGTTGCGCCAATTTCGGGAATTCGCTAATGATATGTCATACCGTTTCACTCCTCTCGCCACATATTGTGCATTTGTCACTCTCGGTAGTGAAGGCGCGTGGCTTAGTGGTTAGAGCATTCGGCTCACGATCCTAAGGTCGTGAGTTCAATTCCCGGCGACGCGTTGTGTCCTTGAGCAAGACACTTCATTTCACGTTGCTCCAGTTCACTCAGCTGGCAAAAATGAGTAGTACCTGTATTTCAAAGGGTCGGCCTTGTCACGCTCTGTGTCACGCTGAATCTCCCTGTGCGTTACGTTAGGGGTACACGTGTCTGTGGATTGCTCAGTCACCTGCACGTTAATTTCACAAGCAAGCTGTTCCGTTGATCGTATCAGCTGGAACCCTCGTCGTCGTAACCGACGGAGTGCTCTCTCGGTAGTGTTGTCCATTCTGCACGAGACATGGCTACCATCAAAACGATACTGGGGTAAAAATATACGAAGCCAAATGTACCCGTCTAATGAGGGCACAGCCATTAAGGGGCATGCTCAACCGGCTTTCGTCAACCAACTGACAAGCAAATCTGTGGCATTGAGCAGGATATTTCCTTTAGCCCGTCTTTTTATACCAGAGCAAAACATGTACATCATAACACTTCCAATCAGTTAAGATCAGAAACCACGAGAGCCACTGCCTGGTACTGCATTATTATTATTATTATTATTATTATTATTATTATTATTATTATTATTATTATTATTATTATTAAGGTGGTGGGTTGTTAGAATCTTTAGCACGCCAGGCAAAATGCGTAACAGTATTTCGTCCGTCTTTACGTTCTCAGTTGAAATTCCGTCGAGGTCGACTCTGCCTTTCATCGTTTTGGTGTCGATAAATTAAGTACCAGTTGCGTACCGGGTCGATCTTATCGACTGGCCTTCCCTCCCCCAAAATTTCGGGACTTGTGCCCACAGTAGAAAAGGTTATTATTATTATTATTATTTTATGTTTGATTTTTGTTTTGCATTTGTACAAGTTGGATCCAAGTTTCACCCAGAGACCTCAAGAGACAACAAGTTAGAAGTTCATGTAGGTGTTATGCCTAGGGTACCATATATTTGGATTTGTACAGTTTTGTTCAAGTGAATGTTTAAGAAACCATAAGAAAATTATGTGTTTGCTTTAAATATTATTATTATTATTATTATTATTATTATTATTATTATTATTATTATTATTATTATTATTACTATTACTTCATTGTTAAGGCGGCGAGTCGGCAGAACGCTGAGTACGGCTAGCAAAATGCTTACCGTCATTTCCCCCGTCTTTATGTTCTGAGTTCAAATTTCGCCAAGGTCGACGTGGCCTTCGTCCTTTCGGGCCCAATAAAATCACTACCATTTGGACACTAGGGATAGATGTAATCAATTAACCCTTTCCCCGAATTTGCTAGCATTGAGCCAAAATTTCAAACTATTATTATTATTACATTGTACGAGTTTAAACAGCATTTTCGTCAAAAATTAAACCAGCTATTTATATAAATTCTAATATTCAAAGTCTTGTCGGAATCGTAGTCGATGACTGTTGTTACCACCTGCGTGTACTTGTCCACATATTACTTACCAACATGACAGCTCAATGATTTTTCTCAGCATCAGTAATATGTTCATATGAACAGGAATATCTTTATGTTGTGGCAATATCTTTAAAGGAGTTGATATATAGTTATTTGATTTGCAACATGACCATCAAATTATATTCTAGTGTATTGAAGTATCAATAACACACAGGATAAAAAAAAGACTCAGATATACAATATATAGGGAAAGCAATAGATGATCCAAACACAAACTTCTTCTATCAGGGATGAGCTGCACCGAAACAACTTCTTTACTATGACACAGGCTATGAAGGCAACTCTTTCACTGAAACGTTAGGACATCGACAGACATTTTGCTCCAGTTCTTCCGTTCCTTTACGTTCTTCCTTCAAAACTTACCGAATTCATCTTTGCCTTTTGTACTTTCGAGATCGATGAAATACGAATTCCTGAATGTTGGTGGTGGGGGCACGAAGATGTTTGAGCTTTTGATAAAATGTGTTGCGATGTTACTGAAGCTCTTGAAAAGGAGCAGGCTGGCATTTTACTTTCTAAAATGTCTGCGGTGATTCTAGTACAAAACTTTTACACGACCACTTAGAAAGCGTATGTAAGATGTATATATATATATATATATATATAT
>NC_068986.1:32280709-32281874 GCF_001194135.2 Octopus bimaculoides | reverse complement strand
GTGTGTGTGTGTGTGTGTGTGCGTGTATACATTTGTGTGTCTGTGATTGTCCCCGAACATCGCCTGACAACCGATGCTGGTGTGCTTACGTCCTTGTAACCTAGCAGTTCGGCAAAAGTGACCGATAGAATAAGTACTAGGCTTACAAAGAATAAGTCCTGAGGTCGATTTGCTCGACTAAAGGCGGTGCTCCAGCATAGCCACAGTGAAATAACTGAAACAGGTAAAAGATATATACACATAAACACACACACACAGACAAGCAAGCTGGGCAAAATTCTTAGCAGCATTCCGTCCATATTTACATCCAGCGTTCAAATTCCGCCGCAGTTGACTTTGCCTTCCATTCTTTCGGGGTACATAAGATAAGTACTCGTTGAGCACCTGGGTAGATTTAATCGACGAAACCCTGCCCCGAAATGGCTGGCATTGCGCCAAAATCTGAAATCGATACTACTCAAGATCTTTACTTTCTAAAATTTCTGCGGTGTTTCTAGTACAAAAGTTTTACACGGGCATTTAGAAAACGTATGTAAGAAGGGTAGAGGGAGAGAGAGAGAGAGAGAGAATGAGACAGACAGAGAGACAGTGAGCAAACTCTGTTGCATACGCAATACCTGGTCTTCCATCAAAAAAACTTTACCCAATCGTCTCCCTACGCTTCCAGATGCATATACACGTCCTACAGCTACACAATAAAAAATGGATAATCACTGCATAGCTGTATCCCATATTATGAATAGACGATTTTGTATAAAATGTCCAAAATTAACTTTGATCCTGCGACCAGTTAGCAAAGGAGACCTTCATTTGATTATTCTGTGTTTTCTTTCGTCTGCCGCCACGTTCTGAATTCAAATTCCGCCGACGTCGACTTTGCCTTTCGTCATTTCGGGGGTCGATAAACTAAGTACCAATTACGCACTGGGATCGATGTAATCGACTATCCTCTCCCTCAAATGTCAGGCCTTGTGGCTATAGTAGAAAGGCTTCTGTATATTCTTTCTATCCGACATGCTAAATTATGCCTAAAAAACTTTGTAAGACGTTAGGATGAAATTTTTCAAGGAGGTTTTAGTGTGATATTTGAAACAATTTAACCTTCAGTAAATCAATGATTACCCATTACCTCATACACTCTTATATAAATATATATATATATATA
>NC_068986.1:32278534-32278782 GCF_001194135.2 Octopus bimaculoides | reverse complement strand
TGTGTGTACATATATATATGAGTGTGCATATATATATATATATACACACACAAACACATATATATGCACATATGTGTGTGTGTGTGTGTGTGTGTGTGTGTGTGTGTGTGTGTGTGTGTGTATACGCAAAAATTCAAGCATGAGCATATTTACATGTATATGTCTACATGTGTGTATGTATGTATGCATATTAACATGTATGTGTGTGTATGCATATATGTATATATATATATATATATATATATATA